>NC_092366.1:19479180-19651680 GCF_030848805.1 Temnothorax longispinosus
CTGCGAAATCGTAAACGCAACGTGACGCAACGTCCGCAACGATACGACACGTTCGCGAACCTCGTACGTCATATAGGTATTAAAATATATCCTGCGATATTATCTACGCGCTTCCGGATAGTCTGGATCGTCTGTTGATCGAGCTGGAGGATTCCATTGTGCGTCTAGGAATGACCGAGGGTCATCGCTTGTTTTTCGTATTATAACTCGTTGCGCGGTGCGCGATAAAAACAGATAATAGATAATCTATTTACGAATACGTTATCGATATTAAATAAATTATACATGCATTCCGCGAAACACTTGACGGTTATATATCTTGTTCGCTTGTCATTGGAAGCGATGAGATGGACGGCGAAGCGCACTTGAGATATAATCTACAATTCATAATTTAAAATACAGAATAGAATAGAATGAATGAATGACGCTTAATTATAGCTTTTACGTGCCGTGCATGTGCGAGAAACATCTGAAGAAGACGTAAGCAACGGTGACAAAACGTGTAAAACGACGGATATATGTATATGGAATCTGCTGAAATTTAACGTGACGTGTGAATTATATTCAATGCTGACTTTGACTGTATTATGAAAAGGCAAAAAGACAAACGAGATTACTTATCCCACTATCGCATAAATTTATATCGCACAACTTGACCGACGTATTTCTCTCGACACGTTCACGGCGTGTAACAAAAAGTCGATAAAAAGAACGTACGTCTTATCTCTCTCGTAAGTCGTAAGACAACATATATATATATAGATATAGATAAGGGAGCGTAATCTCGCCAAGAAATTTGAAAAAAGAAACATTTCAACTGTGCGATAAGTGTATGTAATATGTATATAATATATACGTGCATGCATATATTATCGTTTATTTATCGTCTTATTCGTCTTCGCGGCGACGTACTATCTAGCGCGGCTGGACGCTGCGCCGCGCGTCAAGTCAAGTATACACTTGCTACGTATGTACGTATATGAATATAGGTATATGCGTGCATGTACTTTGGCCGGGACGAGAATCATCTGTTATACGCATTTTACGTAACGCGATGTTTCACCATCCGCTTGATAAGCGGATGGTATTACGTTCTCACGGAATAAATTTTAATACGTAGCGCTTTTCTGCACGTAATCTATCAAATCCTTCAAGCCTTAACTTGATTTATCAACGTGTTAAATGAAATGGCGTGATTAAATCGTTTGTAGACTTGAGTGTCTACGTTCAGACTCGCGTCTCCAAGACTTTTGGCCACCGTGCACCTAGGCATTATTATAAGCCAGGGACGCGGAGAGAGGAAAATAGATGACGTAAAGGCGGAGCGAAAAGGACCGAGGAGAGGCGGGAAAAGACGGCGTCGACGGCGTCGACGGCGTCGTGCCGCGTGCGTGAGCCGACCAGCTGTCAGCTGACATGACACACACATACACACTCTCGAGTGAGTCTCGAGCCCTCGAGCGCGGCTCGATATGTACGTGGAGCGTACAGCGCGAGCGCCGCGATGATACGAGCGCATCTGCTCGTAACACTCCCGCCTCCCGCTCTATTACCCCGTACCCCGTACCCGACCGTCCCGACCCCGTTGCCCGTTACCGTCACTACCCGACTACCGTCAGTCGTCGACGGTCGCTCGGTGAGTCGACACGAAAGTGAGTGGTCGTCGGTCGATCTCGCGTGACTCGCGTCGGTCGCGTGACCTCGTGGCGCATTTCATCCACCATTAAAAGGCGTAAAAGCACCCTTTCTTCCTTTCTCTTTCCCTCTCCCCGCTTCCCTTCTAGCGTCGGTGATATAACCTTTGGATTAGTTCCAAACGACCGCGGCACCACGTGATGTCAACACGGGGACGATAAGATGCCGCCTCTTCCGTGATCTCGTATCTCGTCCGATTTTCCCGAGCCAAGTCAGCTGGAGTCAACGGGACGCGACGGACGCGGAGAGTGGCAGAGAGTGGAGACTGCGGAGAAGGAAAGAGACCTCAAACCTCAAATGCGCCGCATTTAGTCGCGGGTCGCGGCGCCGAACGATAATCGTGACCATCGTGACATCACGCGCGGCGTGTTACGCTAACGTCGTCGTCGTTGCGTTGCTCCGGTCACGTGCTGTCACGCGCAGTGAAAATGCCCGCGCGACTCAGCAAGTTTTCGTCTGACGCGCCTTGCATGGCGTACGTTCACCCATGGACGGACTCCTGCATCAGCGCGACCGCCGGTCTCGGTCTGCACTCCCTGCAGGAATCCCTCAGGATTTACACGACCGTTTACATCGTACGTCAACGTGCGTCAACGCACTTGTATTTCTCTCTCTCTCTTTCTCTCTCCCGGTGCGTTTGCACTCAGCGCGCGGCGTGACCCGTGGACGCGCGGGTTCGTCCGGTGCGAATGCACTGCGACGAGCCCTGATGGCCCTGATGCGCTCGCGGCTGAGTGTGGATGCACCTACGTCGCGGTCGCGTGCCCTACGCGCACTCATCTCGGTGCATCCCAGTGCACCCGTCCCGAAATATGCGGGCGATCGCTCGACCTTCGACGAGTATAAACCTCGCGGAATGTAGAGAAAAAAGTCGTCAAGTCGATGATTCTTTGGTTTAAATTGCTTCGCCGTCACACGTACAGTCATTACAGAGCGAGTACGGCGAGTATAGAATAATTAACCTCGTCCACCTCGTCGACCTCGTCCTTGCATCGACGAGGCGTAAACTCATGTCCGTTTCCTCGGGTCATGAATATTGTTGACTTTTTCATTTGCAGACGCGAAAATCTGTACCAAGGCCTTGAGAACGTCGTACGACACCGTCGCATCTTTTTCAACTACTTTTTTTTATATATACTCGCTTCTTTTCATTCTTTATGTAGCCCGTCGAAGAAAAAGTGTCGAAAAATAAATTATCATGAGGAGACATCTGACTATATAAACGAACGTTTTAAAAAAATGCACGTTAAATACTCTTAATTAAATTAGCATATAATTTCGAGAAGAACACAACGTATGTCGATATAATGTTTCGATAAAGAAAGATGTTAAAGCTTGAGACTTGTATGCGTGTGACATCGTGTATTTTTGTATACATTTTGCGTTCGTTCACATTTTAAGAATATGCGATCGTGTCGATAGATATTATTTTAAGCACGAACAAGCACCTGATTTGTGCCAAAGAGACTTCGGCATTTGATATTATCATATTCGTATCGTATAATCGTACGGACTTTAAACGTACGATATATTATTCACCTTCGTTCCGTTATCGCGTGACGTGTTGCGTCTATTTATAAGTTTGTCAATTTTCTAGTCTACTCGTAAGTATATTCTGTAATTAGTGCTATCCCATTATCCCTAATAAGACTCATTAAAAAGTACACGTTACGATGCAAATAAATGACCCATTATCGTCAGCGCGACAGATACGTGCAAACTACGACCTTCGTAATTAAAATGTTGGTTGAAATAGATAAGAAGGAAATGAAATAAGAATGTGCAAAATAGATTTATTGAATATTTATGAACGATACGTAATCGTAAAAATTAACAGTGGAAATTTTAACTTTGAGAAATGATTTTTTACAGGTTTCTTTTTTAACGCGACGTATAGTTGCGATAATATAAATATACGTTATGATGATGCAAATATACGTTTAGTTAAATATTCATAAAATTTTTGAAAACTGATTTTCTTGTCATTCCAGATTGCATTTTTAATGAGAAGAAAAGTACCGTCGAAAGAGGACATCAAGAAAACTATATTGGGTATCCTTCAGTCCACGGCATTTCTTTCGTGGAGTGGTTTCTCTTATTCGTTGTTTATTTGTTTGTTAAGGTAAGAAATAATCAATATGGTTACTCACGAAAACTAGAATTTCTAGGGAAACTTGTTTAATACACGTGTAAGCACTTGGCGCGTACCTCTTTCAAGAACGATACAAAGGCGTTATCAGAAAAAACATTAAATATATGAGCACTGAAAGACATACGTGATATTTGTGTTTCAGGCGAATGCTTGGACGTTTCTATATGCCGACTGTATCTTTCCTTCCGTCCTTTTTATCTAGCCTAACTGCCATTGTGATAGAAAGAGCGTCTAGACGTACGTTATTATGTCTCTACGTGTCGAACATTGTAAGTAGATGTTGTATACAGTAAAAAAAAAAAAAAAAAAAAATCGATTATTAATATACATTATCCGTATCGTCTTCTTCTTCTAGGCAACGGAAACGTTGTTCAAAATGGGTGTGTGGCGAGGATATTTCTCGCCTATTCCAAGAGGAGAGGTCTATATCTTTGCTGTAAGCGTAGCTGTGTTACTGTATTTCTTCCGTTCAAAGACGACGAAGCACGATCAGATATATAAAATATTAAGGTATATATCCGACGTTGTGTACTTGATGTGTTTATCTCTGTATCGTGTGTTTATAATGTGTGAATTAAAAAAAAAACAGGATGATTGTTGGACGGTATGAAGAAACTGATCGTCTTACGAAGAAAAACCTACATCCTGAAACATCTTCAAGAACGACCACGACTGGCGGCGCACAGAGTGGCACAAGTATACGTACGAGTTCTGCAAGGCATAAATTTAGTATTCTATACAAGTCTTTTGAGGCATACAAATACATCATCAACAGCTTAAAGGCACAAAGTAAGGATGTTTCGTGTCCACATCCTCATAGCTGCGCACATTACATTTTAGCGGTGAGAGAACAGCAAATATAGAAATATTCTAGATTCTAGATAGATACTCTATATATTTCGATGTATATAAAACTACTTCTCTTTTTTCTTTTATTTAAAGGATAGTGCTAGGCTCTTCAGTTATGGCGTTTGCGGGCAAATAGCGCTTAAACTAATCTTACAATTTAAAAGATTACTTCAGAAGCCGAAATTATTAAAAACCACCATCTTTCAAAGAGAAAATGTAAATCTGGGTGTGTTTCTTGGAGGATTTGCCGGCCTTTACAGGGTACATTATCTTGCTCTGCATACTTGTTGCAAATTATAGACGTAGTATCAAATAATATTGTACGATCTTTCGTACGTGTTTTTGGTTACCATTCCTTCTCTTTTCTTATCTAGTTAGTGTCATGCATGTTGAGAAGAACCTTCCACAAAGATTCACACATTTACGCTATTCCTGCTGGACTTGTTGCAAGCGTAACGTTTATGGCATATCCTAATACTACTATAGCCTTATATTTTATGTGGAAGACACTACAGGTATTATGTATTTCTATTAATACACATTCTATTGACTATTAGTATATTCATGATACATGGTAAATTATGATTACCGGTAACATTACCGGCTCTCTATTTCAGTTGCTGTGGAACGATGCAGTGGAAAATGAGATGGTACCTGAAATAAAGTGGTTCGCCATCTTATTATATTGCTGTAGCACGGCACTTCTCTTCCACGTAGCTATACTGGAACCACAAAACTTGAGATCATCCTATTGGAGATTCCTTTACAATATGTCCGGTGGAAGGTAAGCCGTGTGCAAAGCACATAATATAAGATTATTTATTTTATCCCAGATCTCAACTCTGATCTACTATTCTCACTTCGTATACGTATTAATTCCAGAATAGCAGTAATGTCTCGGCTACCCTTGAATGTGTTCGGTTTAGAAACCAGCAAAAATTTACAACAAGTGCTCAGAAAAACGAAAACCACTGATCAACTTAGCTTTTCTTTCTGAAATGTCGAATATAAGTAGTAATGTCAAAAGTGACAATACGTACCTTAGCGTTTTTTTATTTCCTTCGAAAGTGTAATTTTTTTCAAAACCAAAGACAGCATGTGTATTATATGCGTTTATGTAAATTGTATAAGCTAAATTTTATGCAACGATAAACAAATGAAACTACAAAATTCATGTCTCAGGCTACGGTCAACGTGACGCTACAAATGCTTTGGAGCGTTCTTCTTCTCTTTCTTTCTTCATTGAAAGAAAAGAGAAGAGGAATGCTTCGAAGCATCTGTAGCGTCACGTTGACCGTAGCCCTTAGCGTAGCGATCTGAACATCGACCGTTCTATTCTTTTTTCTTCAACCTAAATCGAAGCGATGGTGCTTGGATATGTTGTGATACTAAGAGAACTTAATACTTTTATACATAGATATAACTTGAGTAATTTAATATATTTGATTGTTATGGTGTGATACGTATATGTCAGGGAAAGAGATTTATAATAAAAGTGGATATAGTTATCACGGTCTACAATTTTTTTGCGAATACATTGAAATGCATAGCGAAATACTTTTATGTACTTTCTCTCTGTGACGTATGTGTACTACAGATTATTTTTTCTATGTTTAATATTAAACTTTATATTTATCGCTGATATATAAACATGTTTCAAAAGTAGACAGTTTTGTTATAAATTTTATTATAAATATACCAAACATTTATTTATTGGCGTAAGCAATAGACGACAATGTCCTATTAGACAATACGTTCATATCTACATTACGTCTGGTTTTTAGCACGCTCTAGTGCTCTGTTCATTATAACATCCACGACACCCGTGTTACGTTTCTTCTCTATTCTCCTTTTTTTTCGTAATACTTCATCCCACTTAATACGACTTTGCATTTTCAAGTTCTTACGGTTTATAATACCAGCGACTATTTGAGAATCCAGAACCGAAACAGAGTGTCTCGATGGATTTAGTTTGAGTGGTTCCATACTTTTCAACGAGTCTACCTGCCACGGTAGTAATCCAATGGGACATCCAATCCATTGGTACGTATCTGAAAATCATATTTAAAAAAACGTATTATTGATCCTTCAAATTATTATATAAGCCTTCGAAAAACTCGTTTGTAAGTGTATACCATGTGCTGATTTCCAATGTGAATTACGGATTATTTGGTCTGCCAACAAAGGAGCAGTCTTCTTTTTAGTTGCACGTTTTATTTTATCCATCTGCACCTCATTTTCTGTTGGACTTGGATTAAGATCTTGGACACTAAATATCTTATCAACATCCGTGTTGCTGTCATCCTCACTGTCATGCTTTTGGAATGTATAAATTTGAAGTAAATTTAACAAATGCCTTTTTGTTTGCGCACCTATTTTCGATGTAAGCAACTTTAAAATTGGTTCTATCAATCTTGCAGAGACGTCGTTGACATTTAGTAAAAGGCTGGATAAAAATTTTATATCAAGAAGAAAGTGCGGGATGGTACTTGATATGTCTAACCACAAGACATTCCGTAAATATGGATGTTTAGAGTGTATGCGTTCTTTGAGACGTTGACTTAAAGTCTTTGTGTCTACGTTTCCATCTGCCTTCTGCACGTCATATTCCATGGTACGAGAAATATCTTGGACGATGTTCAGCTGAACAAAACTATAGAAGGTGGAACTTATCCATAAGGCGGCGAGCGTTCTTCTTTCTTTCGTTTCACGTTCTTGATCTACGATATTAAGCAACTTGAACAGCAGCGTCTCTAACATCTCTTTCTCATGCAATAAGAAAATGATATCTTTCCAGAATAAAAGTATCGCGGGCGGCAGTATCCTTCTTTTCAAATTAGTATTCTTTTTTTCTTTACGTTGAAAAATTCTCATGATATCTAAATTTGGTAGGAAAGCTTCATTTTTGCATAACGCGTTACAAATTGCGTCGCTCTTCTCCTGCCGTGTGCCTGACGATTCGTTTAGATCCACAGATATCTTAGATAAAAGTAGTGCTTGTGCAGTTTGCAAATTATATTCTTTATCAATTTTTATAGTTCTTTTGTGAACGGATATATATTCGTTCTCGTCATTGTTTGAAGTTTTATTTCTATACTGAGTCAGCATGTATGTGCGTAAATCTTGCAATATTTCCCTGCAAGGAATAATATTGACAAATTAATTTAACCAGATCTTATATACGTTCATATCAAGGACATATAGACTAGGAAAAAATGCCGACAGAACACGTTATCTGACGTGCAATAAAAAATTACCGTAATTGTATCTCTGGTAAATCCGATACTACGTTATAACCAGCGTTGACATATAAACCAACAGCTGTCCAAAGTTCGATCACATCTGTAAAGTCCTGTGCTTCGGATTCTTCTTCCTCCTCTGACGCATCAGTTTTTTTCACGTAACATTTTTCCATTGTGCGCGCCTCAGGTGCCCAATATTCGTCCTTAATTAAAAGATAATATTTCACAAGACGTTACAACAACACCCAACACAGCGTACAGCGTACAGTAGTTGCGCGACAGAGATAGAGACATACATGCAGCCAATGCAGCAATATATTAATTGCTATCCTTAACACTCCAATGGAGGGCAATTCGTATCCGTGGGCAGTCTCATGTCTCAACTTGACTATCCACTCTGGGATTTTCAGTTGGCTGGCGATCTTAAACATGGACGTCTGCTTTGTATGGCCTATATTGGAAAAGTGGTTTAAGAATCTCATTATCGTGGTCGAGTACATCAAGCTCAGGTCGTTCTCGCAGTACATCGGTAGCTCGCCACTGTCGATCTTGGACGTCCACTCGCGATCGCGGAGGCACACTTGTAAAATTGACAGAGTGCAGTCCACGCCCACTGGTAGCTTCGGCATCCTGTGAATACCACGGATCTCTGTGAACGCTATCTCAGTACCTCCACGCTTCACGTGAGTAACACAACTGTGCATTACCTGGCTTTCCACGCTAAAAGCGCCTCGTAGGCCTTTGCTTGCTCGACCGGGTCGTTGGAATAAATCTGCCTGTACACGTCGTGCCATTCTGCCCTTGGGTTCAACAAATCGATTATTCGTCCGTGTCCCGTGTCCACCTCTCCCGTCGAAAAATCTCATCTCGTCAATAGATACTTACGGAGATAACCAAGGCACTTGCTTTATACCGTCGTGTTTCCCGGACAGAACCATACTCGGCATACTCGCTGACGTTTACGACTTATGTGCCACGCTACCGGCCCTGACCGACCCACGTGCTTCTCACACGTGTCTAACCTCGTCTAACCGGAATGATTTATTTTATGGTGATTTAAGTTCCAGTCGTACGAGAGTCGACGAGAAAAGATGTGATATTTAATAAATTACAATACGTACAATGGTCGAGACACGTAATAAATATGTATCATTCGACGACGATGACTAGATAAATAAGAAAACAAGCAACCGCGAGTTCGCCGAAGACGTCGATTGCCTGCAGCCTGCAGGCAGGTGACGGGGGGCGGAGGGGCTTCGTATACGTTGCACTTTGTAGTTCAGTAGTGTAGTTGAACCTTTTGTACTTGTTCGTCTTTTCTCTTTCTCTTTCTCCCGCCAGCCGCCAGTGATGTTATCTCGCTTTAAGTGCAGAAATCATTAAGTGCAAAGAACAGAAACACACTTATTATAACCACAAGTTATAACATAACCTATAGCTTACATCATGATTTTGATAACACGCAACAGCAAATCTGCACAAGATGATAAATTTCACTAAATTATATTAATGTAATAAGGATAATAATGGCTAAACAAATCACGACGGTGCTGATAGACCTTAGCGGAACGTTACATATCGATAACACGGCTATTCCAGGTGCCGTACAAGCGTTAAGCAGGTTAGATTTGTTTTTCTTTTTAGTATTTAACTGCATACTCATGTTTTATTACTTGAACAAAGTAATAACCGGTTACAGCGCACGCTCTGTGAAAACGAGCGGTTTAATTTTAAATTTCTACTTGTTTTGCATAAAAATTCACTTATTGTTAGCGGGACTGATTTTAATAAAAAAAAACCTGTTGATTGTTAACGACAGCTTTTCGTGACTTCGTTAATATCTACTTTTATTTAATAAATATCTCGATGACATCAAACCAGTAAAAATTAAGGTTTTTTTCGTGAATTACGTGGTGCGATTAATCAAACAGTAAACTCTTATGATTTGTTTTTAGTATCAAGCGTATCCTTTGACTCTTTGGAACCGCGAATTTATATTTTTTCACGTTACAGGCTACGAAATGCAAACCTATCGATTAAATTCGTCACCAACACCACCAAGGAGTCGAGTACGTATTTGTACGAGCGTCTGACGAAACTTGGATTTGAGTTGCGAAAAGAGGAAATCTTTAGTTCTCTTGCGGCGGCGAGGAGATTAATTATCTCTCGGCGATTGAAGCCCTTGCTGTTAATTGATCCGGCAGCGATGGAGGATTTCCAAGATTTAGCAACAGATGATACGCCTGATGCAGTGGTGATTGGCTTAGCACCGAGCAAATTCAACTATGACGAGCTGAACAAAGCATTCAGGTAGTCTGCTAGTCTCACATCTTCTCTTTCGTCTCTATCGTTTAAGCAACGTATGACATATGTGCGATATTTTAGATTGCTTTTGAATGGTGCTTCCCTCATAGCCATTCACGAAGGACGATATTACAAGCGCCCCGATGGCCTAGCTCTAGGTCCTGGGGCGTTTATCAAAGGATTAGAGTATTCTAGTAATGTAAAAGCAGAAGTTGTTGGTAAACCGACCATAGGATTTTTCAAGGCAGCTTTAGGGGAAACAGATCCAGCACAGGCTATAATGATTGGAGATGTACGGTTTCAAATGACATCGTCTTTTTCTATGTATTATTATTGTACGTTTTTTGTGCTCACAATTTTCTTTTTTTTTTGTCCGTAGGATGTAAGAGATGACGTAGCTGGTGCGCAAGCAGCTGGGATTAAAGGTATTCTGGTGCAAACTGGCAAATACAGAGCAGGGGATGAGACGACGATTACTCCGGGACCCGCGAAAGTATACGCTTCTTTTGTAGAAGCTGCCGAGAGTATTCTCAGTGAACGTATTTAAAGATTTGTGGTTTAACGAACGTACTAAGCGCGTTAAGTAGCAACAGAGTTCTTTATTCAAATATCGCTGCGCGATGCACGCTCTTTTCTATATTAAATTATATATTTTATATAAATATTGATTACTTTATAGTATAACGAAATATTTACATTTATAAACGTGTTCTCATGCATGCACAATTTTAATAACGCAAACAAATATTGTATCTCACAGAGCATATTATAAACTAGTACACGTTCTTTCCTAAATTTAACTCTTTGCAGTAATAGCAAATATTGGCTCTGAGTTGTTTGCACACGAAGATCTGTTAAATTTTTATTCACACAGCATACTATTATTATTAATGGACAGTATCCACAGTCGTGTTCGTATGTACAGATTATAATAATTTAAAAAATTGAATGTTAACTTAAAAACAACTACATTTTTATTCATCATAAATCTTTTCAAAGATCAAATTCTGTTGAATACTGTATATATTCTTTGATAATAATTATATTATCTCAATGGTATTTATATCTTACAAAATTTAATTTTTGGTGTGTGTTAAACATGCATATATATCCCACATTTATTACCTTTTATTTTATTACCTTCGGGGTCAGGACAGAATTTGATCTTATTACATTGCAGACAAATACATTCTCTTATTTCCTATATGAACAATAGGAAATATTGAACTTGTCTAATTTGGCTATTCAAATATAATTTGATTAATGATAAATTGACATATCTCTCCTCTCTCTTTTATGTATATGTTTTTCTTGCTCTCTAATATAACAAGGCAGGTGTGGAGTACACATTTTGCATGCATGCTAATAACAAAACGCATTGTATAATTTCTTATACCCTCAATAAATATATTCAATACTTTTTATTACAATACTAAAAGAAGACGATCCTACCGCGTACGAAATACCGCTAAAATAAAATTAATAAAGGAAATTTAAAAAGCATTTGTGAGGATCACCTGGTCCACATTAGACCTAACAGAACCAACACGTTTCTCGGCCATGCGGTCTATTCCCCTTTTCTTTGTTGCGTTCTTATTGATACTTTTTGAGGTGGGAAGACGGTATATGGCTGACAACAAGCACTTTAAATTCTATATCCAGGTACAAAAAGCATGATATTCTCAAGCAGATTAATCGAGTACGGCTCCCCGTTGTGTGAATTTGGCCGCAGGATGCAAGTGTATAAAAGTGAGCACGTTACATTAATACTTTTACACCGTATTGCCTTGGAACTAAATGTTCTCTAATACTCCAAATACGCCTCGCTTTCTTTCGCTCCCGCTTCAACGTCACGTGAAACATTCGTTAAATCCAGGTGATCATTTCCTAAGAAGAAGGTGGTACAAGGTACCATATTCTGCAAGTAGCCCATGTATTTTCCACTATTCTGAAACGGATTAATGTTGACTTGATTTTAAACCAAATCAATGAAGAAAGAAAGAAAAAAAAAGTGTACGTAGCATACGTTACCATGGTATAAAACCAGGCACACTGTAAAGATTCATGATGCACGGTAGTTAATCCCAACTATTTAACAGGACGATAATGAAGTGTTAAATCCGCCGAACTTTTCCAGATAAAATGTCTAACCTGAGAAACAGAGAAACACACGCGTAAAACATTCTCTCAACGCGTACAAAAAGTTTATTCAGTTTGATACATACTGTTCTCAAATCCATTGAAGGATCCAAGACCTGATCGTTACATAAGAGTTCAACTTTTTCCTCGGCCAGCGAAGACGTATCAGCCGTGGAATCTGTGTTGGTCCTATCGCCTGCCGGAGACCCGCTGGAAACTGTCGTTCCACCGCCAGCCACTGAACCTGAGTCGCTTCCTGCACCGAGCACTTTATCGTAAACATGTTCGGCCACTTTACGCACTTGTATAAAATCATTTGCTATCAAACGATCCCTTGAAAATATAAACACACAAGATTATTCACGCGTATCGTATATCATGGCGCGATTTAGAGATTCGAAGGTGCGCGGCATACTTTTTCAAACTCTTTACACCTGAAGAGGCATGTGGAAGAAGATAAAAAGGTATTTTAATGAATTGCGGAAGATTCTTATCCACGACGATATTCACCACCCATGGCGGTACAGTCTCGTTCAATAGGACACCCTCAGTTTCTCCCGCGGCATCTCGAACCAATAGTCGGTAGATGGTCCTACCTCCCACTTCGCTGAAAAATAAAATAATATGATAATATCTATAGTCTAGTCAATGAAACTCTCAACACGCTTCGCATACCTGAAAATGACAGGTGTATGACTAGGAACTGAGAAGTATGGATTTCCTCCTCTCGTGTGCATAGGACCGTTTCCATCATTGCCATTACCCTCATTCTCGTCATCAGCGTGTAACGGTCTCCACCAGTGTTCGAGTAACGCTTGCAACAGGAGGTTCCCATAATTTACTAAAAATATCAAGTATATTAACGTCTCGAATCCATGCCACGAGTATCACTGTTGAAAAAGCTACGCACCTTTTTGATCTACAGCATCGTTCTCCGCTAAACCGGTCTCTTTGGCGGAAACCCATGCAGAGAAGCAATCGTTTTCGTCTTGTCCTAAATGTATAGTTAACATCTGCAATGATGAAGGAACGTTTAGAACTGACCTAGTTCTCGAAAGCACCGCGTTGTCAAAGAAATGCATACCCCTGTTTTGAGATCGACGTTAAACCAGTTTGGAACATACACCATTTTATTTCTCTTTTTACACTCCTGCTCAAAATCGACTCTGCCTAAATCTTCTATTTTACATGCCTTTAATACGTCATACAGCGCAACATTTTCTTCCGTATCCTTTGTTAACACGTGTCTTTTATCATTTAATATATTATAATGTCTTATAGCAGGACCACCCAGTATTTTCTGTGCAGGTTCGATGTTCCTTAAAATATTGCCCGATACATTACTTGCGGTATCGCAACAATCTCCAATTCCTAACTCTTGCCAATCTTTTTGGCTTATTGGCTGAAATTAAACGTTTTGTTTTAATTTACGTTTTTTCTTCTTTTTTTTTTTTTAATAAAACGTTGTTTTATTTTTTTATGAGATTTTATTTACCCAATTGTTAATGGTTGATTCGCTGGTGGCAACCCAAATACTAGATTGATCTGGCGTCATAGCCATCTTGAGTATAGGTGCCTTTTCTTCGCAAATAACTGTATATCTCTCTGCGTAACTTAATTCTGTCATTACAACTCTCTTATCCCTGCCTCCAGATATCACATGGCTAAAATTATCCGTTGCCTAAAACACACATCAGCGTTTACCGCACCATGTATGGCAGTTTGTAAAACGATGGCCAACTTGTGTATACGTATATACGTGTACATGTACGTACCAATAACGCCCATACGCCTTCTTTGTGAACTCTAAATGTTTGCACACATCTTTGTTGGCCAAGTGACCATAATTTAATAGTACCATCGGAACTCGCTGATAAGCACTGCGTCCCGTCCCTATTCAGAACTAATGCTTTAATATTGTCCGCGTGGCCACGAAGTTTCATGAGTTTACTACAAAATCGTGGATCCCACACTCGAAGAACTTTCTCCGTGCTACCACTCACGATAATCGTGCCAATCTGATTCATAGCAAGGCTGTATATAGAGTCTTTGTTTCCACTGAGGGACGACGCTGCAACACGATATTTCAAGCATATTACGAGGCACAAAAAGAGATGTATATATGGTCAGGCGTACATACTTGTGACTGTATTATTGCTCGCAGTAAGAGCAGTCAATGTATTAACATCCCACAAAAATATCGACTTGTCCAGACCTGCACTAGCAACTTGTTCTCTATCTTTGGCATACGCTAATGCTTTGACGTAGTCCTTATGAGTGCGCAGAGTGGACATACAGAAACCTTTATGCGCATTCCATACCTTGACAGTGGTGTCGGAACTTGCAGATATAACTGTACAGATTTGATGACGATTAACATAATCAAAGCTAATAGTAGAAAAGCTGATGGTAGAACGTGGAGAAGCCAGAAGATGATACGTTATATTTTATATAGATGAGATATATTCGAATAGTAAAAGTGATGACATAAAAATTTATCAAGTCAACGAAGAATTGTGTGTAAAGGCGCACTTACGATTTTTGCCACTACAACATAGCACTATGTCGTTAACCCAATCCGTATGATGTTCCATAGATTGGATATATGGCTCCTTCATGTTCCTGCAATTCCATATCCTTATGATGCTATCCCTACCAGCGGAATATAGCCTGTGCAGAGCTGGATCATACTGCAAGGAATTGACGCCTGCCCTGTGCTGCTTCTCCACCTCATCTCTTATAACCATAGACACCTATGTATGATTTATAGGAAATTAATATAGTTGTTGTTGTTATATTTACATTGACGACGATTTGTGAGAACGTAATGAAATCACTGCATCGTGTCACTGTCAATCTTTTATGAATGCACGCAAATGTTGCAAATATACTTGACAATTTTTACATGATAACAAATTTAGTATCTCAAGAGAGAGAATCAGAGAATCAGTGTACACGCTGGTGATTCTGAGCATAGAAAACAAACACGTCTCATACGATGCCGTATCATAGCACAAAGAGGGTAGTAAAGAAGATTATAAAGCACATTTTTGTGAGACAACAGCCAAGAAGATGGGCAAGTTGTTGGCGAATCGGGAATCAAAAGCCTGTCAGCAGACAGGTGACGGATTATAGGAATTAATGGATTATACCTGTACTTTCTTACGGGCGCTCTGCCCGCCCGTCTTGTGAGCTGCCATTGCGCCCGGGACCGCTTCGTCCCGGCCGGCGCCTCGACGGCGAGGTCTCGATCGCGCGGAGAGTGGAGAGGCGAAGGAAAACGCAGAGAACGCGAGACGCGAAAAAGGGTGCCAACACCGTATGTACGTTGTACGATTCAGATTCCACGTCGGGCACGATCGTTGCTCTGCACTCGCGGCATCGTCGTCGTCGTCGTTGCTGTCATCCGCATCGCCGATCTCACTGTCGGCGAATGTCGCCGATGTCGCGTGGCATCATCGTCGTCGTCGTCGTCGTCGTTTTACTCGTCATCGCATCATCGTCGACGGCACAGCGCGCGAGACAGGACAGGCGGCGGTAGCGGTGCATATCCACCATCCACCGGCCACCGAGAGGAAGCGATCGCCGATCTCCTCAGACGACACTGTCGACACTGTCGACACTCTACGACCGCGAGGGCGAGATCCCGTTCATGACGCTCGTACGCGCACGCCGCGCACCATGCTCGTAGTGATGACCGATTCACCCGTCACCGCTCACCGCCGCTGTTGATCCGATAGCCCCGTGCCCCGTCGCGTCAATATGCCTCTGCCTCACTCCTCAGCATAGTACGCACGTAGCGTTTACACGTTACATCACGCGGTTCCAAGTTGGAATGTTGGAATATTGGAAAAATGTTGGACGTGGAGCCTCCAAGCTCCAATCCACTCCATGCCAACGTGCGATCGCGCCGCGTCCGAGCGGCCCGAGCGATTCCGTCGGGCGAGAGTATCGACCAATCGTAGCTGAGGAAGTGAGGATATTCTTGAGAACGCAGCTTGCCATTTTGAAAAATCTCGCTTCTCGCTCTCGGCCGCGATTGGTCCAAGGTCGAAGAAACGGAGAGAAACGTCCTACACATGAAAACACGCCACGCTTCCTATTGGATTCGTGCGTCGTCCGTCGGCCGCGCCACCTGCTAGCGCCCCACGTCGCCAAGTCGCGATTGGCTGGTCGACGCGAGCGCGCCAATCAGCCCGTTGCTAACGCGGCCGGCGGGGGTGATACGTGATACGATACGCGGCCCCTATAACGTCCGGCCGCAATACGTCGGGAATGTCGGGATGGAGATGTGTTGATGCCAACATTGCCAACGGTGCTCTCAGCCCTCGGCCCTCTCGTAGATCGGCGGGGTCTCGCCATTTTCTCGGTGCGTAAACCCGCTATCGTAAACGCCTCTCGCCTGTCGTTCGTGGAGTTGGACCGGTTGGGCGTCGACTGCCGTCGGGAGAGTCAACGGTCGGAGTTGACGTCGTTGGCGCGTACGACAACGCGAGGGTGACGGCGTCGCCACGCCAAGCAGTCATGAATCAGTCGCGGAATTTCACGTCGCTGTTGAACCCGAGCTACTTGCAGAACGCGCAGCAACAGCAACAACAACAACAGCAGCAGCAGCAGCAGAACCCCGTGAGCGTGAACTCGGGAGCGGCAGCGGCAGCGGCCGCGGCGGCCGCTGCCGCCGCCGCCGCGGTGAGTGCCGCGATCGCGAACGGCACGCAGCCGAGCGCGAACACGGCGAACGCCGTAACGGCGAGCCGCAAGCGGGAAGCGGAGGGTAAGCGTCTTTGCGTCCTCTTTCCTCTCTTTCTTTCTTCCACCTCTCGCGGAAAGCGGGAAACGTTTCTTGCGCGTATTTGCGAAGCAACTTGGGTTCTCCACTTTATACTTGATGTTTATCTTTTCTCTTTTTTTTTTTTTATTACGTACGTATTGCCCTTGATTCATTTTACAAAGAACCTACGTTCTGTTTTGCAAATGCACAAGCAACGTTTTCTGTTTCGAGTTTTTGTGAACAAACGCGAGAAATGATTCACATTCAACAACACCGTTGTGGTTTAACGATGGGATATGGGATTCTTCGCAGGTGATGGTAAACAGGAGAAAGAATCAAAAGAGGGAGAACGTAAGAAGAGGAAAAAGACTAGATGGAGTGGTAGCGAACATGACAAAACATTTATACCGGGCATGCCTACAGTACTACCGACAAATCTGACTGTCGACCAGGAGAAGGCTTATCTCTGTAAGTTTCTTTCTCTTGTACGACATTAACAATATATATCTCCTTCATTACGTATGGCTAGGGAACCGTTTCAAGTTCTTTGCTTCTGTACTCAAGTTTCTAAAACCTACGTTATAAGAGTAGATGGCTATGAATGATGTAAGTATGATAATGTATATATCAAAAATTCAAAATTCTTGGAGGTAAGCATCAGGACTTTTTGACAACTGTATAAAATCATCAATGTTGGCAAGAGGGCGTGCCACGTTTGCTGAATAACTATAATCTGACCGTCGATGCATTTTTATTACCATCAAGTTTACGTAGATGAGCTACATAATGGACTTTTTAATATATTTCATTTAGATACGTGATAACACAAGTTTACTTGTGTCGTTACTTTGCAGTACTTTTTCAAACTGAGCATTGATCAAGTCATACAAAGCATTGCAAGCTTTTGACTTTGGAATAAAGGTTCAAATATATGTGCGAGATACCTTTATACTTTTCTTGAGAGAGACATGCTTATTTTATAGAATGTATACGGCAAATTGGCAATATCTAACTGTTGGGGTTTCCGCCCCCTCTAACCCGTTGGTTTACAGTTCAGCTGCAGATTGAGGAAATCAGCAGGAAGCTACGCACTGGAGATCTTGGAATTCCACTTAACCCTGAGGAAAGGTTTGAAAGAAACTTACATACCAAAAATGAACATTACATACCTACAATACCCATCTACTGAACATACAGCAGCCCGTAATACACAGGAGCCCTAAAAGATATCTTTGTGGCTCAAAGGTTCAGTTGGCGTGGGAATACCACGGTCCATTTGAAAACGTTGGGCTTGCGTAAAGCCCCTATGCAACGCAGAAGATGAATTTTGATAGTATTGGTTTGCCCTAATCAATCTTTTTTAATATCTCATTTTTATTAAACACTGCTGCAGTGCTCGTGAGTCATATATCTTTAAAGTTTCAAATAAAAGACGTACGCGTGTGGCATAATAAGACACGAGCTCTTGATAGATTTGAGATTTGAGATTTGAGACTGATACGATGAACTGTGTCAGTAGCAGTGTTTAAAGAGAACAGAGTGGGTATTCTAGTTCATACGTCTTGTATAGATAGATTTTTGCACACATAGAATAACTCTGAGATGACCTATCGTAATCTTTTTCTAGCACGCGGTTTAAAAGTGTGGAATATTAGCAATCAGACATTTCATTATTCGATATTTCACTCGTGGTCTACAACTTTATGCATGGGTCATCTTGAGTGAGATTCTGTCCGTCCCTTTATTCAGGCTGCCGTGCGTTGCACGGCACATTTTAAAATTGTTATAATAATCTTGATGCCACGAGGAAGATCATTAATCGACTTGCCAATATCTGTTTCTAATTACAACCTTAATGAGCAGATTTCAGGAAAATATCAGTTTATTGAAATTCTCATTTGTACCGTAATATTGTAACAAAGAATTTAACGTTACTTTCAGGTACAGGTCTTAAATAATAAATGCATATACTTTTTCTCTAATAAATTAATTTATTCCAATAGGTTTAACTTTTCCAATTTTAGCTGGAACCATTATTTTTATGTCATTGTGTTTCCGTTAATATATAGTGAGACATACCACACGTACGTTATAACTAATACAAAAGATTATTTCTTAATAATCACAGGATCTGTCTTAGCAGCTGACATCATACCGATATCTGCCGTGCACAAACGCGCAGTCTTCCAGTGGTTGCCTACTATAGAATACTAAATATACAGCTATGCTATATATTCGGCACCGACAATTTTTCTGTTCTTTATTTCGATACCTTGGCACTGTTGGAAAATTCTATAATACACAGTCTTGTTGTAGTTTTTAAAAATACATAACTGATTACGTAAGCAAACTGATACAATGTCATGCAATGACTTCCTTAGTACATCTACAGCTGGATCTACAGCCTCAATATTAACACCTATTACTATATATTACTGTTATGGAAGCAAACGTATTGCATATTATTTAAAATTTTTTTTCAAGTTACATAGCTTTTTTCTGATATATTGTAGACAAAATTTTTAATACAAAATATTTTTTTCCAGTAGATAAATTTACAGCATAAATTTTATCATTTATTAAGAAATTTTAAATTTCTCAGATAGTATATTTATAGAGAAGCTAAATAAAATCAGTATCAAAAGAAAACGTGCATAATGGCTTATTTATCAGAGTCTATATACGCATAACTCTCTGCTCTAAATCAACGGTTCTTCCCCACTTGAATATATTCATACAGTCATAGTAGGGTCAGGTTGCTTGTACGCTAGTGTACCATCTTGATGAAAATTTATATCTTGATATGGTATTATTCTTTTTATTTTTCAGATCCCCGTCTCCCGAGCCTATTTACAGTAGCGATGGTAAACGGTTGAACACGAGAGAATATCGTACGAGACGTAAATTAGAGGAAGAACGTCATAATTTGATTCAGAAGATCCTTAAAATCAATCCAGAGTTCAAGCCACCACCAGATTATAAGTGAGTCACAGAGATGAACCATATATTTTTTATGCTACGTTTTTAAACGAAATATTCATTTTCTTAATATTTATATTTACTTTTTCCCAGGCCACCAATAATACGAGTCCATGATAAAGTAATGATTCCTCAGGAAGAGCATCCTGATATAAATTTCGTTGGTTTGCTTATTGGACCGCGTGGAAATACTCTAAAATGTAAGTACTACAAAATGCATTTAAAAGATTATGGATAAACTGACACAACGCATATACAGTTTGAAATTTTTATATATTTATTGTTCAAAACGTGTTTAGCTATGGAAAAGGAAACTGGGGCAAAGATTATAATTCGTGGAAAGGGCTCTGTAAAGGAAGGAAAAGTTGGCAGGAAAGATGGGCAGCCTTTACCGGGCGAGGATGAACCCTTACATGCATATATTACCGCAAACAATTTAGATGCTGTGAAGAAAGCCGTGGAACGAGTATGCGTTATCGCATTTCTTTTTTAATATAATAGGTAAATAAAATGACCAAAATGTAATTACGTGTACTCGTGTTTACAGATTCACGAAATTATTCGGCAAGGTGTGGAAGTGCCGGAAGGTCAAAACGACTTGCGTCGTAATCAATTACGCGAGTTGGCTTTATTGAACGGAACATTACGCGAGAATGATGGACCTCGTTGTACAAATTGTGGAGCTTCGGATCATAAATCTTGGCTGGTTTGTGAAATTGTGTAATATTTTATACAAGATGATTCTTATTTCTGTACCTAATATAATATCGCGTGAATTTCAGTGCCCTGATAAACCAAATGTGACCAACAACATAGTATGTTCAAGTTGTGGTGGTGCAGGACATATTGCTCGAGATTGCAGATCAAAGAGACCCGGTCAAGGAGGTCCCGCAGCCGCTGGAATGGGGGGAATGGGTCAAGCTGGAGATAAAGCTAAAATAGATGAAGAGTACATGTCGCTCATGGCAGAATTGGGAGAAGGCCCACCACCGGACAGATCAAAAACGGGACAAAACAGACAGACTCCCAATCCCAATTATCCCGGACTGTTTGATAGGTACATTTTTTCTTTCTTATTTTTCCCCCGTGCAACCATCTTTTTTACATTTACATTGGATTTGATGATTTTGTCTTTTTTTCAGACAACAGCCACCTCGCGCGTTAATGGCAGCTCCAGCGCATCCACCACCGCAGATGATGCAGGGCGGTCCAATGATGCCGCCCCCGGGCATGGCACCGCCACCGTGGAGCCAAGGAGGCGAAGGGATGAACAACATGAACATGCAATGGCAGCCACCGGTAAGCATGCCGCCGCCGCCAGGAGTGATGCAGCCGCCACCGCCACCACCTGGTTCCACTACGCAGCCCAACATTCCGCCATTAATGCCATGGATGGCCGGCAACACGCAACCGCCGCCACCAGGTCAAATGCCGCCCACGCAGATTCCTCCGCCCGGGATGGGCATACCGCCGTGGCAGCAAGGTCAGCAGGGACCGATGCGGCCACCACCGCCGGGCACGGCGCCGCCTCCGGGATTCCCCGGTGGTTGGCAGCCGCAACAGATGGGTGGCTGGCCACCGGCTGCCCCGGTCCCACCTCCGCCTCAGCAACAGACTCCTGCACCACCCGGGATTGACCTGAACACGCTGCCGACATTACTGGCGCAACCACCGCCGCCACCTCCGCCCACCAGTTAGTCCTACGCACGTAACGAATGACTTTTGATCTATGTAATAGCCAGACGATATCATATTGAGATGGAGCCAAGTTTGAGGAAGAAGACGAGAAAATGCAGATAGAGGGTAGAGAAGCTGAAAGAGGCAACATGTCCTAATAAAAAGTCAGAAAAGAAAAAGATGGACGAGAAAATAGGAACGATGTACGTACGTCGCAATCTTGATTTGAGAGTGATCAGTTAATTTTATCTTTTTTTTTTTAATATTTTTTTTCGATTTAAAACAAATTTTTTTTTTTTTTTTTTTTTCATGTATAATCTTGCCTCGTTATGAGAATTTTCTGGTGTGATGATTAACAGAATTCTGCGAGAATTCCATGTGGAAGATATATGCTGAGAAACTCAAAAATCGTATTTATTAATGGAACGTGTAGTTTTACCTAGTTACCGATTTTAATTTACCGCACGTAATAAACTCTGTAATTTCGTACAAAATATCATGTGAATGGCATTACATCGTAAATGACTTATCTATCACGAATCCTCTTCTTGAGCACAAGTATAGCACGTTGACAATTTTTTTCCACTTTATTCCATTTCCGAACGTCGCTTCCGAAATCGAACCTATCAATGTTGAAAGAATTGTAACATAGGTAAAAATATTTGTTCATATATTATATATATATATATATATATATATATATATATATATATATATATATAGCGTAAGTAATCGGTAATATTGTTTTCGATGAAGATGAAATTGCAGAAGTATAATAATTTCTGCGAAATTCATGTAGTATTTTACAAAGTATGCCAACTTGATTGCAAATTAGACATAAAAACTTGTTACATTTTCAATCTTTCAAACACTGAAAGATTTTGATATTTTTAAGTTAGTAAAAAAAATTTCATATCACGCAGGAACGTTGAATCGTGCACTAAAATAGTGTCCATGGGCACTGCAGGACAATACAAATCTATTGGCGACTTTAGACTTGTTTCATAGAATCGTCACTTCTGTAGCAACGTATATGTAATCTTCGATCATAAATATCCGGATTATACGTATATGTTTAAGACAGTCGTACGTACATTATGAGTGACGTCGTGTACTTTAGCAACGAAAAGAACTTGGCAAAGTATTCAATTTAGCAAGTGAAATATCGCGGATCTTTACGTTCGCAAGTGGTATTTCATTTATTTGCAATAAAGACAAATCATATACATTTCGCCCGTTATTGTCACGACGGAGATAATATTCGAAATTACAAACGTCCAAGCGCAATAATTTCTTACTATGTGTTATCCGTATACGTTACAGGAGATTTAGGCAAGTTCGCGAAAGCTTCAAGCCACGTATGTTACTTTGTGCTACGTTAGTATTACATATGTTGAATGTATAATGAATTAAATTATGGATAGAGATATGCTAAGTTGCTTGCTATGTATTCTAATTATATAATAAACACGTATAAAACGGAGTACGCTTGTTCGTATATGCGCAGATTTCGAAACGGCGATTTTCGTACAGGGGGTGTTGGGTGATGGGGATACTACGTCTATGCAATGAAGACTTTCATGTAACAATACACATTATATTACAATATTATCTACAAGTAATGTCGAGTCGATACAACACAAATATTTTATATTTTACAGGCGCCTCTAATGACTGTCGAGCTTCTTCTTTTCCTCTGGATAGGTTTCGAAATACCACTTCTCATACTCGTCCTTCATTTGTTCACGACGCGCAAAATACTTGGGGTACATAGCCTTCTCGAGAGGGTGCCAGTAATCCAGGACCCAGTCTGGGATGTCAGCATTTCGGCCATATGCCCCTCCTGTAGCTGAATTGGCAAAGGTTATCGGTTGATAATGTATCTTTGAGAAGAGCTCTTTCTCTCCTTCCTGTAGCAGATGCTTTGCATAACTCAAATCCTTAATATTTTTATTCTTGTCAAAGCGCTCTCTCAATAACGCAGCCTGGTATCTGTAAAGGAATTATAATTGAAATGTATTACGGTAATTAACTGTCATTCATCGTATTCCCTGGACTAAATGAGCGGATTTGAACTATAGAATTGTTTTCCACAAACTACACGTATCCTTTGCTTATCACAATTAATGACAGTACTTTGCACTGTCTCGGTCTCTTCTGTTCCGAAGAAACATTTCGTTTGAATCAATGCATTGATCACCGCCTGCCAGGCAGATTGGTGATTTTAACCAAACTCCAATTAATTTAATCGGTTAACTTTAATCAAGTAACTAAACAACACCTTTGTGTTGATTGTATCTCACTGACAGATGGAATCATCAGTTAATTCTGGTTTGATCCAATGATTGGAAAGAAAGAGTAGATTAAGGATAAATTAGTTGGAAATGTTGCTTTAATCGATCCCGTCGGCGTCGGTTGTATGTACAGAATTAATCGTTGATTAACGTAATCGGACGTCGATGGATCCACTTTGGGTGATGTATACATACCTGCGGTCGTGTATCTCGTGCACCCAATCCTCCATGCAGCGCACGGCGCGCTTGTACAGCCTGCACACCTTCTGCTGGTGCGATATGAGCTCCGAAGGAAGATGTGCCATCGTTTAAAACAACGTACAACTCTCCCCGAAAGCACCAACCCTTGTAATAAATTATAATAATAAACACGTACGTGGAGACTGTGGAGGTGGAGAGTCGGAGGGGTGACGTAAAGCAATATGGCGTCTTAAGTGACGCTAGCGACAACTAGCGGTCGTAGGTCGTACTCGGTCTCGTACAGTCTCGTAGGCTGCTCGTAGGTCGATAGGTGTCGTGACTGTCGTGTGTCGTACGGTTTCATTTCATCGTGCGCTTGCGCTAGTTGGTGCCTTGGTGCTCTCGTGAAGAGAATCGTGGATTTACATGTCATTCCTTGAATTCCTCGAAATGATATTGATGTGTAAAATGGAGTAAAGCCTTGGACGTCAGATCGCTCCGCTGTGCTCGCTCCGCTGCGTGCCCTTAACGAAGGTAAGGGCCTCGTCATTTCCGTCGCGGCTGATCCGCGATCCGCGATCGCACCTCGCACCGTTACGTCGCGACATCGCCCAGATTCGATCGAGCGGGGAGTCGGTGCATCGTTCAAAGTCTTGCCGCGTTTCAGTGTCAAGTATTTTCGCCTAAACTGGCGCGTCCTTCTGGGTGGATCACGCTCGAGAGCGGCGAGAAGGCCGCGTTAGTTTCGCGCTCGCACGTAATCGAACGGTAACGGTAACGTTAACGTTACCAACGTTTTAGCTCCAAGTTGACGTCATCGCTGAGAAATCAATAACTGCCGTGGGCCGTGGGCTTTTATTCGTGGTAGCTTCCTCGGCCACGTTTACGGAGCAGACACATTGTACGTCTGACGTGCCTATACTTGGTTTAAATGTATCATTCTAAAGTTTATGATATCATTTTTCAGTCATCTATTGCTAGACGACAAGATGATGTCCGATCGTAAAGCCGAGCTAGAAAGGAAGAAGGCGAAGCTGCAAGCTATTAGGGAGGAGAAGGAGAGGCGCAGGAGGGAGAAAGAACAGAAGGATGTAAGGGACAAGAGAGATTTATAAATGAAAAATGATCAGTGTTCAGTTTGTACATACGTAAAGATGTAAAGATGACTTGTGACACGTATAAACACGTCACTTGGGATTATAGGTAGAAGAAGCTACCGTTCGTGCCGCTGGCACGGACAAGGATCAGCGCAAGGAGATAGATGCAATGTTGTCCTCTTTGGGCGTAGCGCCAGTGTCAGGTATATACATATGCGCGTTACAGGTGTTTGATTATAAACTTCATCTTTTCCTATGCAACCCTCCAACTGTTTCTGTCTGTTTGCAGACGTGCTCTCTAGTTTGTCAAGTATGAGCTCGCTGACGCCTGAACAAAGTGCTACGGCCACACCGGACGCCAGCTTGCAGCCATCCAGTATAACGTCTGCTCAAAGGTATTTATTTGCATCTTTCTTGCGTTTTTTCAAGACCGATTTATAACTTGGCATCGTGATACGAAGCAGTGCGGGACGAAGGAAGACGCGGGAGCTCACAATCGTCTCCGTGGCGCACACAAACATTCCACCAAAAGAACCGGTCGTTTACAGCAAGCAAACGCAAACCATTCAGACCACGCATACATCCCACGACGGTGAGTCAATATTTCTCTTATATATTTATCGATTTATTTATATTGCACATATGTGTTATATCTCACTCGTGCGTTCGCAAAGAAACGTTTTTAGATGGAATAAATATTGATGGAATTTAAATATAATTATAATTTTTGAGAATTCCTTAAATCTGATTGATTGGTTACACAAGATGGGTGTTTTATATTGTTTAATTTTATATGAATCTAATCGTCAACTATATATTTTCGGCTATTTTTTTATACTATAAATAATTCCATTAATTATTAATACTCGATTGTCAACGTAAGCTTACAAGTTTATAGCGCGTTCACACACAGTGCGTGTTTTAAAATCACTGAAATATCAACGTACACATATTCCATTGTTCTCGCATCAACAAAATTTTTACAATTGATTATGGTAAAGTGGGTGGTCTATAAAAAAAGATAGTCTTCTATATATCTATATATAGTTTTTTTTATTACAACACTGTGTTACAATCTGTCTGTAACCACATGGATAGTCTTAACAATATTTTTGTGCATTATTGTGACGTATTTCGTGTATTAACTACGAATGAGGTAAATTATGATGTTAATCACACAAAAGTGCAATTTTTTTTAATTTTTTGTTTTGGAATGACGAATAACATTAAGATTGAGTTAACCTTCTAAATTGTTTCTTATAATTAATTTTAAAGCGGCGAGGAAACTTACATATTCCTAAAACATGAATTTAATGATTCATTACATCGCAATTATCATTTTGCACTTTTCCTTCATATTATTTGTGAAGGATTAATAGTTTTCAACACTTTTACATGATTTTTTAATATCTTATTACTTGACAATACTCGGCATTAAAAGATTAACATATTGTGTTTATGTAGTGACACAAATATTATTACGCAGCACATATTTAATATACAATATGTACTAATAACATTTATATATAATATATAAGAAAAATGAATAATATATATATATTATTATACGTATTATTATATTTGAAAATGATCAACAGTTTTTATTGTGAGCCTTAGATTATGTGTATAACAAACTTATATTAGTCATTATATAACGAGTAGTAAGCATCTAACAATCAATCTGGGTTTGGTACAAGTTTTTTTGGTGGTGGCAACTTTTTCCTATGCAACGTTTTCATTTCCATGAACACAACCGCAAATTCAGTTAGTCCTTGATGTTCTTAAATACCTACATTATATGTTTTGCTGACGATTACTCTCACACGCAGTCTTGGATTTTGCTAACAATACAAAGCTGATCACAAACAATTTATGTTAGTGATTAACAAATTTTTATATATTTTATTCCGATACCACCTACTTTACTGTGATGAAAGATAGCGCAACGTTAATTATAACAAAATCTGAATTTTGGTGGAGAAAAAAATGTTTCCTCTTATAATTATACATTTGATTGTCCAAATTGTTATTTTGAATGGACGCAGAGGAATATTATACTTGGAAAATATATACACATATACGCATATATACATATACATATATACATGATAGATTTTTTAAATATGTATTTGTTACCTAACTGATCTTGCGGTGTTAATTAAACATACGCGTGTTCCCTTGTCTTGCGATACAATCTGATCGATTCATCCGGTGTTGGACACAAGGACTGTCCACATCGTCCTCTGCATACACCATCTACTCCTCCTGTTCAACAACAACACCAACTCACTCTTGCTCCGCAGGCTACTTTGAGACTGACTGGTGGCGTCCCAGGAAAGGTGGGTCTGCACCAAACTACCTATGTATGTTCTGTCTACTTTTTTACTACCCTTCCATAATTGTCGTACGACGTTACATTATAGAGGTAGAGATACACATCGGAAGGTAGAGATATGTCGCGCGTTCCAAATGAAGGGATGTAGAATCTAATCTTTGGGGTGCTTTGCGCTTTTTAAACATTGCTCCGCAAAATCTTTGATTTTTCGTTCTTCTTCATATATATCAAGTTATGTGAAGGCAACGAGGAGTCATGAAGATTACACACAAGTTGCTATAATAATCGATTTTACATTTGAATTGTGCTGCAAGAGTTTTGTATGTGGAAATTTTTATTTACTATATATATATATATATATATATATATATATATATATATATATATAAATTAATTATACTGTACTGAGAATGAAGAGATTTTTATATTACAAGTGTATTCACTGTTAGCCATCTCCTTCTAGATTTTTATATATTATAGTTTTACTTCCACATACACACAGATAACCGTTTGCTTGCATATGATAAAAAAGCTTATTCACGCTTCAATAGTTTAATGAAATAATTGACAGATTGACAGAAAGTTAAGATTACACAGCACATTAACTCTAGGCGTCCTGTTTGTTGGGAAAACATACGAATTACGATTACAAACTGAAATTCTTACAAGATTGTTATGCCATGACTCATGCGTGCTGGTAGAGAATTGGTATTTGTGCTCACATATAGAATATTTCTTCAAATATATTTTTAGATATAAAAATAATGACCTCTAATGACGTAGGTATATATATTATATATATATATATATATATAGGCATATATATATAAGATATAAAAATAGCTTCTTTGTGAATAGCTTCTTTTTAATGCTCTTGATAAAATATTACGTGCTAAGATATATGTATATACTCTAACATTGAGATAATTGTCCACGTCGCTTAAAAAATTATTTGCTTTATTGTTCCTATTATATATTAACAAGAACAATGATATCAATATCGATTTTCAGAGAAACTTTGGGGGTGGGCATAAGTGTGACAAGGGATGTAAGTGAGATATTGCAGCTTATTCGTTAAAGAGCATTTATTGTTGGGGATAACTAAAAAAAAAATTAAGGTTTTCGCCACAATATTGGATCAATAAACTAATGAATATTCTATACCGTTACTAGTAAACGAAAGTGTTGAACATGAAAGATAAACATTAATTACCCTAACGATAAACATTTTGAATATGTACGTTTCCTCTCATGCATAGGAATCGAAGCACCGCACAATATAAGAATTAAAAAATTATATATGCACCTAACTACATTCAGCATAATTTTTTATTTAAGATACAACTTACTCGAAACGTATGTCGTATGACACGCTACGACTTTATTTATCGTTATCTACTTTTTTGGAAATTTTTGCAAACAATTTACGCAGCATTAAAAAATTTATTTGCCGTTGTCCCTATAGGATGTACAGTCGAATTTTAAAACCGTCAGACATTACAGTGACAAAATTATTTATCACCCTTTTGTACAGTTTTGAATTTTGCCTAAACTCGACTTTTTTTTTATTCTGAACTAACGAGTCTGAGTGTAGAGAGGTGTTATTAGCGTAATGCATTCTTATGATATCGTAACTAAGTACAATTTTTTCCCTCCCTTCTCAGCTCATGCATTCGACTATTACGGTAAGTTATGATTTCTCTTGGTTCTGAAAACGATTTTTAGATTCAGAGTTAGGTTTAGCTTGTATTCAGTTTGTATTACTTGAGGCAACGATTATTCTAAAGAACAAGTACTACGCGAGACGTGAGAACCCGACTGCGATTCCTGGCAAAGAGTACGTCGCGTTATTCGGATTAAATTTCACATACTATTCCAACGTATTCACGCCAAACGAACGTGTTAAGAGATAAGAGAAATTAACGTACTACCAAATTTACTATTTGTTCGCCAAAAATATAGCGTATATTATTCGCAGCCCATCAATACATTTTAAATTAATGACATTTGCAACATACTAGATAGTGCTTTTACTTGCCTTTATTCGGAATAGATACGGCCGAGACTAGAAAACGGATGAAGAATATCGTCTCCAGAATTTAGCGTTTTCCATAATAGGAAATGTCAGCAAGGAATGCAAAACAACTCTCCACCCGGAGCCTGATCGGTCTTTACTATCTTATGGATATGCTTTTATACCTCTTCCGACTCTCTTCTTCGTTAAGTTTGCCTATTTTTGGGTGCATTTATTCTTTATTTACGGTATCTATTATTTTTCAAATATTTATCTGACATCCCGACTCTATACATCAAAGAAAAATCTGCTATCAGGCACACTACACAAATCTGTCTGCATATATCTGATTCTCGGAAAGCATGCAGAAATTTCGAAGATGGTTGTTTCGACGTTCCCTGGTGTTCTTCAAACACGATTTTTGCAATACTTTCAAGCTGTCTCTTACGATATGTATCACTAATTTCACATAGTAGGCATGCTACCAAAAGAATATGTTTTCTTTATTAATATTATAAAAGGAATGTGTGAGGGTAAAAAAGAGAAACAAGGTGAATTGCAATGTTTAATGAAAACGGTTATAAAGCTCTGACAACTACTAATGGTATTCTTGATGCCAGCTCGTCATGGCACATCAAGGATATCAGAATCTTTTGAGAGAGAGAGAGAAAGAGAGAGATATCCATTGGCAAATCTTGTCACAACTTAACGCACCTTCCAGAGTTCTCGGCGCGATGTTCATTATCTGAAATCTCTTTGGGAATGCTAACGCATCATCAATGCTTACTAACATGAAAACAATTTTTATAGAGCTAAGGTGTTGTGGGATATTAACTGAATTCAAGTTGAAGATGACATATTATACACGTTATTTTCGGTACACTCTGACTCTGTTTTTAGTAAATTACTTACCACTGATATATATATATATATATATATATATATATATATATATAACATTTTAATACAATACCTTATATAAAGATATGTCGCTTGAGCTTTTAGTGGCGCAGAAACATTTTTTTTTTTTTAAATAAAATGTTCTTCGGTCGCAGAATATTGCTTCTTAACAGCACGTGGGTGGCGTAGCAATAAAGTTAATAGACCTAACAGAGTTAAAACGACAGACACATGTACGTGTCCATACGAATATATCGCAGCATAGCTATACAGCATTCTCAAAATATGTACATCGCGCACTTGTTTTCCTATCTTGAGAATATTGACAGGTTTATTTTCACTGCCATGCAGTCGGCTTAGAAAGTACGTGTTATATACATGTCGAGTCTCATTAATCGAAAGACGTGGAAAAAAGAACATGCAGTTTTTATTTCAATAGTCGGAGATGTCAGTATGTTGTATTAAATCGTTATTTCACGTTCATGATCCCTTACTTGTCTTCATTTTAATTTGCTATAAAAACTTTTTTCTGAAATTTTTCCGAAACAATGAGTTTTTGTACCAGATTTATTTTCCGAGAAATATCCTACCTCGTCAGATGAGAAGAGATTCCTATGATTTTTTTTATTCAATATTTAAGCGAAGAGATTAAAAAACTTTTACATATTTTAAGAAGTAAGAGACTTCTCTTATTAAACGCTTTAGTGAGTTTAACGTAGTATATTGAAATATACTCCGAAATATACACAGCCGTTGCTAATGGGAATATTGTACGCATGTAAATAGATATGTCGACTATTATGATTTATCAAATTCACGTGCTACTTTCAAGTTTCTCGAGCGCGTGTTGATGTATTTTGCATGACAAAATAAGAAAAGTTAGTTGAATCTTATATTGCATAATACGTTATCGCGAGAATGATGTAACGGTAAAAATCCCGGCGAAATATTTCACATTAGAGACGTGAGATAAAGCCAAGTGAGAAAGACTCAAGTAACTTTTAGCTTTTGTACATGTATTATTATGCATCAATAATGTCTATTTAAAGAAATATATATTTTAAAAGCGCTACGAACACGTCCGGCAAATAGGATATCAAATTGATTGACATTTTCTTTTCCCTCCTTCAAGACGAGTACAATCTAAATCCTGGTTTAGAATGGGAGGACGAATTTACAGGTAGGTAATTCCTCTCTAGAGACGATTTTGTTTAATTATCTCACAGACATGTCCATAAACCTCACACCCTCACAAAGTTGCGCTTAAAAGTAATATCTTTACGTAACTTTCTTTGCAATTTGTCGTCTCTGTCTTATATATGCACTGAACGAAGGGAATTGTCGCTAGCGTTTACAACTTGCTTGATGATTTGCTTTATTTTATATAATATATATATATATATTTTTTTACATTCTCTTTACGTAATCTAAGATAAATCCGCTTTTATCCGTCTCCGTCGTGCGCATGCAGATATATTGAGCTTTGTATCGTTATTTTTTGAGGCGGGATATGTATACTGTGAGTTGTCTAATGATAAAAGATTTAAAGATTTAGCACTTTTAATTAAGATTTATTATTTTTTAAAAAGTAAAGCGACAGAGAGAATCTTAGATGCTAATTTATTTTATTTGTCGCAGTTGTAGATGTTGTAATTTTAATCGGTACTGCATGAGACCTGGAAAGTTGCGTTAAATCGTCTCCACTCGCCGGTGCATTTATTTATTGTTTTTATTATTTCAAGAAGATTTAATTTACACGATCGCACGGCTGTAAACTCACTTCTTTCCCGTCTTCATCGGACCATTGATCTTTATTTATTTATTTATAAATTTGTTCATCATTGATCATTATACGATATTAGTGTCATAGGAGAGAGAGAGAGAGAGAGAGAGAGAGAGAGAGATGGTGAAACTTCACGCACGTGTCACATTCTACATGATAATTTCCCGTTGATGATTACATAATCAGTAATATAATCAGTAATAGTACGTACACTGGTAAAGGGAAACGTAGTAATCTCTTGTTACTTGTAACGTCCACGTTCATTTTTCTTCTCATTTCTCACGCATCATTCCACCTCATCGAGGTGCTGCATGCCAACAAAGGGTGGAGAGACACACGTGAAAAAAAGATACGATGGAAAAATGTAAAATCAATGCTATTTACGACAGTCCACCAACAAGCAGTCCACCTTTCGTACATGTGGTTAATTTTGCATGTCATCTAGGCTCACACTCATAAATTTTTTTTCTTTTATATATGAAACCTTAGCAATGGTAAATTTCCAGCATGGTAAATTATTCGATATGGCATTTATCAATGCTTTTAGATGTTGCTCCTTCGAAATGAGATTTCGTTAAACATTTGCAAGTCGGCAGCTACCTGTGCAATTCATATTAAAGAACGTGTGAAGAAAACAATCGTAATTTGTTTTTTTTTTCTTTTTTTTTCTAAATAACACGCTGGCATGTAACGTTTTTTCGGCACTTGAGGTGTAAAGACAAATGCAAAATGTTGCAGAAACGAATGTTGGGATTTTAACAGAATGCACAGTGTTGTTTTTCTCTTAGATGTGAATTCAAGATGTTAGATTACTGCGCTATAGATATTCTTCAAAGCATTTCAATATTTGTTGCAAAAAAGAAACTAGCTCTTCTCTTTTATTTAATATAAAAGCGATACTTTTGAAAATTAGATCATTAGTCGACGTCTAAATAAATAGGTATAGATCAGTAGCTAGGTAGTTACATCCAAGTTAGGGTACTTGTGGCGGAACCAGCTTATTCACCACAGTTTTGACATTTGATGATGGCCAAGCCGAAGACGAAGAAAATAGCTTGCCGCACATGGACGGTTTCCAGAGTAAGCTCCCACCGGGAATCCTTCCTCACGGATTACCGCAAGTTAAGGAAGTCCAGCCTGCCGTTACACAGGTAGAGCAAGAGAAGCAGAAAGAGAAGCCCAAGAAAGAAGGTGCGTGGACCATCAATCTCCTTGGTTCTGTTCACTGGCCAAAAATCTTGATACTTTTGATTAATCCCGCAGTACGGGAGCTTAGCGAAGAAGAGAAGCAAATGATTATCCTGTCGGAAGACTTCCAACGATTCCTCGATCGTACCAGCAGAATCGTGGAGAGAGCACTGGGCGAATCGGTCGATATCTACACCGATTATGCTGGCACTATGGACGGCGAAGACGGAATGTGTGTTTTTTTCAATCAATCTTTCTTTGTTTCTAAGGCAGTATAGCTGTTTGAAAGACGTTCTGCTCGACGTAAATGACCGTTCTGACGTGTGACGTGTTGCAGGGACGAGAAGAGTCATCAACGGTTGTGGTTGAATCGCTCGTTCATTTGCGAGCGATGGTCCCGTAATCGTTGTGTAACCTCCATGGACTGGTCGCCGCAGTTCCCCGAGCTTTTAGCGGCTTCGTACAACAACAACGATGACACTCCGAACGATCCTGACGGCGTATGCCTAATCTGGAATACGAAATTCAAGAAAACCACGCCAGAGTTTATCTTTCACTGTCAATCGCCCGTTATGTCCACCACGTTCGCCAGATTCCATCCGAACTTGATCCTGGGCGGCACCTACTCCGGTCAAATTGTGCTTTGGGACAATCGAGTGCAAAAGAGGACTCCCATACAACGCACTCCCTTGTCAGCCACTGCGCACACTGTAAGTATCACATATCACCTTCCATCAAGATACATCACGTAGCTAGTTGAGCTCTTTAGGCTTCTAAGCTTAGAGTGCGAGAACGTACAAGTACGTACTTGATCTGCAGCACCCGGTATACTGCTTGAACGTCGTTGGAACGCAAAACGCGCACAATCTGATCAGCATTTCGACAGACGGCAAATTGTGCTCGTGGAGTTTGGACATGCTGTCACAACCGCAAGAAGCATTAGAATTGCACACGAAGCAATCGAAAGCGATTGCCGCCACGTGCTTGGCCTTCCCGCATGGCGACGTTAACAATTTCGTCATGGGAAGTGAGGACGGGACCGTTTACTCAGGTATGTATGCGTGTCCACATATACCAACGTGAGAATATATGAAGAGTAAACTAAAAGAATTAACAACATTTTAATTTTGTCAAATAGCCTGCCGACACGGTAGCCGCGCCGGGTTGACGGAAACGTACGAGGGTCATCAGGGGCCGGTCACTGGCGTTAGCGCACACGCGGTGCAGGGCGGGATAGACTTCTCTCATCTATTCCTGACATCTTCCCTAGACTGGACTATCAAACTCTGGAGCCTAAAAGAGAATAAGCCGCTCTACTCTTTCGAGCACAATGGCGACTACGTCTATGACGTCGCATGGTCTCCGACGCACCCGGCGCTGTTCGCCTCTGTCGATGATTCCGGCAGGCTGGATTTGTGGAATCTGAATCAGGATACGGAGGTACCCACCGCCAGCGTCGTCGTTGATGGGTGCCCTGCTCTGAACAGGGTATCGTGGACGCCAAGTGGATTGCATGTCACTGTCGGTGACGATACTGGGAAAATATGGGTCTACGATGTCGCCGAGGTACGTACGATGATCACTTTGAAGATTTTCTCGGCTGTTTATATGATAACGTAGGCTGATGTTGCGTGCTGAAACTCGTGCAAAAACATTCTCTATATTTGATTCTTTTTTTTCAATATAGCATCTAGCTCATCCAAGGATTGACGAATGGAACAAGTTCCTGTACACGCAACAGGACCTGAAAAACAATAAAGCGGATGAAGAACTGGATAAACTTAATCTTAGTTCCGGGCCGTCTTCGTTAACATCTATGACATCCATTTCGTCAGTGCCTCTGAGATAAAAACCATACGTTTATTTGCTTTAGCGACGTAATTGCCATAGTAACTTTTTCCGGGAATTGATTACACTTGCACGTGTATAAAATATTGAAAATAAAGAACCCGAGGGAGAGGTTTGGCCTCCACAATGATTTTACTGAATGTAATACTGAAAGATTAGTTGCCAATTTTTCTCTCCATTTTTCTTCGTTAATGAAACAATGGCTATATCGAAACAACTCTTCATCCTTGGAAAATATACATATTATTAACGTGTTAAGCATTAATAATAATTATTCTATAATACAAAAATATATGTTCAACTAAAATTATAAGTATTAGTTGAGTAAATCTATGATATATCAGAATTGTAAATAATGCTTTAATCGTATTTTGAAGGATTATTTTATATAATTTGTTGTGATTTAGCTCAAATACGTTTCGCACGACAATTTATCGGTATTTATCGCCAAGCACTTGAGATAATATTACATGTTGTCAAATTTAGGAAATTAAAACCACTGATTGAAACTTACAAAGATAAAATATTCTCTGAATTGTTATGTAAAGAGAAAGGAACACACATACTCATTAAGCTGTGTAATATATTTATATATATTTCCCCAGTCAAATAATTTGTTTACGCACGTCGTTTTATTCGTTCATTTTTTTCAAGTAACAATCATCGCTATTTTAAGAAATGTGTATTTATTAGGCGTTTTTGTATCATCTCGTAAATGTTGTTGCAAATACACGTCATTTATTGCGAAATATTGCAAATGGACCTTTTTAAGCGTACGTTTCTATTTAATTCGCGTCACGTTGTTGCGTCATTTCTTCGTACAAAGATTATTATCGTTTGCAGGTCGTTATATAAATAAAGATGACGTCATTCCTGCGATTAGTGACGCATCGATGAATAATTAGAACGGCGACTTTTGTGCTACGCATTGATCATCGATTAAAGTCTTTTCCGATCAGTTTTTTTCCGAGTCGGTAAATTTCTCCTACAGACGTCCCGGAATGAAAATTCGAGTAAACGGCAGGGTTGGTTGGGTCCCAGGGGTCATTAATGGAACGAGAGAGGAAGGGGTTAAAAGGGGATGATGCATCGGCCGCTGACGTCACAGGCGCCAGCGGCCAACGCCAGCGCCGATCGGTGACGCCACCGGCCACTGGTGACAGTGGTGTCAACAGTGGTGACAGTCAGCGGCCGCTCGTCGATCCGACCGGGTGATGTGACGCGAGTGTTATCGTCGTATGAGTCGTATCTCGATCTGCGTTCTAGTTCGGCGCACCTTCCTGTCACTTTCGTGAGGAAACAGCAGTGTGTCAAGACAAACGGAACGGAACGACGTCGCAGACATGGGCGAGAAGACTGGTAAGCGACAAAACGAGAAAAATTCATGGGGGAGAGAGAGAGAGAAATTCGGGCGGGGAAAGATTCTCATTTCGAGACCGATCCACGCAGCGCGTATTTTTTTGCGAACAGTTGTCGTTTTGTTCACTTGTCCTGTCCGAATGTCTTAAATTAAATTGTTGCTTTGGGAGAAAAAAAAAAAAAATGTGCGAGAGAAGAATTTGGCGAAATTACGAAATGCGGTTTTATCTCGCGTGCGATAAGGACGAAGATAAAGAACTTGATGTAGACGCGCATTTACTTTTCCCGGGGCAGAGCACATCGTCATGACGCCAAAGTGCAAGACGGCAAACTCGACGACGTTGATAATCGAGAGACAGGCACTGGAACCCCCGACGGAGAACGGGAACGAGAACAACGTCCACGTCGCTGGGGGTGATCACAAGGGAATTGTCATCAACAAGCAAGCTGTGGCTGGTACGATATATTCTTGCCTCCCACGTGATTTCCACACACACACACACACACACACAATACCCATATTTAGTATTTAATTAAATCCAACTGGGATGGACCGCATGTTTAATATTCAATTTTTGTAGTGACAAATGGCGAGGTGCATCCTGCCCAACTGTGCCTGCAATTCAGAGTGTTCCTGGTGAGTGCGCAAACAGGGAAGCACACGCAGGAACAGAGGACTCTTCAATTCTGGTTCGTCGATACCCTCGCCGAGGTGGAACAGCCGAGCGTCGCGCAAGAATTTTTCAGAGAGCTTGTTACACCGCAGGAGTTTCCTCGAGGTGACGCCATCGACGATTAAATGTATCTAATATAACTGGAGGGTCTAAGCAAACGTTTCTTTGTTCTCTTATAAACATGCCGAGATCTAATTTTAACGTGTTGACAGTAAGAGAGTGAAATTCTATATGATATATCTGAGAAAGAAGCTTAAATAGCAAACTTGACCATTTACGAGATCACTGATACTGATCAATCTTTAAAATTGAAAGATTGATATTGATCATACAACTATTTTTACGATTGATTTTTTTTGTCTGCTGTGTAATATTACAATGCCGGTTATTCTCTGCAGATTACGTGGGATTTATTAAAAAGATAATGAAATTGATGCAACATAAATATCCCAGTATTAAAAAATTGGAAGTGGAATTGAGGCACGTGGAAGAGCCGATCACCCTTCCAAGCAGGCCATGTAAGTAGTTTGTTTCATTTTTTCCTTGTCAACATATTACAGAGATTTTTGCATCTGAGAGAAATTGCAGATTTAGTCTATATATTTCCTACGTGCATTCTCATTCTCAAATACTACCTACTTTGGCTTAATAAAAAAAAAATCTATTAGAGTGAAAGGGGGAAGGGGGGTTAATGGTTATTTGAACAAGTCGCGTGGGCTTAATGGTTCTTTATTGGAAGAGATTAGACGTGTCTCAAGTGCACGGTCGTAGCTCAACTCAAAGGGAAATGCACACTTAACTAAAACTCTCGGTGTCTCATATATCCATTATGTACGTTTAAAATCAGAGTTTTCCCATGTACATTCTATACTCGCACATACATTGTATTGAGCGTCAACATCTATATTTCATACTTAATTTCTATTATTCACAGCTACTGGTCACTTACTATTCACACTTCCTCCCTCTGAGAAAGTTATGTGGAGATCAGGTTCGAGAATGAAAAAATCAGCATTTTTGTCACATTTCATTGATGTTTATTCTCTTTCTTTTCTCATACACAGACTAATAATCCAAATAAAACACACATAATATATTGACACACATAATATATATCTTATAACAATACGTACTGGACAAGATGTTTAAATCTTTTGTGTATAATTTATAATTCTAGATTAAAAGAAAAGGAGTTTCTCTTACTTAGCTAGTAGATACTATATATATATATATACATTCTATCGCTTGGCACAATAATCTGGTAACCATAACAACATTGACTTAACATAGTTTGGCCTGTTTGGCTAGTATTAGATTTGCAGATCTGCCGTGCATTGATTCATATTAACGTTGTTCCGTACAGCAAAAAAGAAAACAAAAGAAGATGTATTTTTATTCTCTTTATTAAATTTGAGATTGTTATGGGTTTATAAAAATTATTATGCACTTTGATTATGTAAAAGAGGATTTTCCAATCTGTTTAACCGAACGATCACGTATTAGATAATACATTAATTAGAGTGTGAAAAATCGCCCGTTTAACCACTTGACTTGACCTGGATATCGTATTTCCTATACATGGTGTACAATATATATCTACCTTCGCAGCATGATTATAGATAAAACTATTACACAACACATTTAATATTTTACAGTCCAACATACATAAACTCTATTCGATTCAAGATTTTAGATTACAATAAACATCAATTATTATTTGGGATATGGATTTATTTAATTGAAATTTAATTTCGGCAATGTTGTTTTGCCCGCATTAATTTTAAATATGGAAATTTATAGCATCAGAACCATATGCACATGTTAGTTACATATTATATCATATACATATACATAAAAATCACACTTATTTATCTGTCCTAAATTCTACCTTCCCACGTGGTTATTCGTTACCATACTTAGCCATACTACATAGTACGATGACATTGCTACTTTAGTCTTCGTTCTGTAAGGAAATGCATCCATGTAGAGCACGAACCTTCACTCATGGTCACTCTCATATACGTATATGTGTTCAAGTTCTACTCCCACATATACATTAGCTGTTTAGCTGTATTCTCCACTTAACGGTTCTAGCTCGACTCTAGCTATAGAAACAAAGACTAGTTAAACTGTGCACTTATTACAACTATACTATTTCCAAAACTTCACACGTTTCTATCTTGGACAGATTAAAGCTACCTAATACACAAATTTAGACTCATCTTATACTCATCTACACGGCAGAAAATTTAACTTGCATATGTTATGGAGTGCTGTATTCTTGTTTCGATGCTATTAACTGTCATTTTTAAATTACAATAGACATATGTACGGCTTAAAAGTCTGACTACAATGCCCGCTACTTGTTTGCACGATTAATCAAGTGTTCCTTTTTTTTTTTTTTTATTGGAAGTATCTACAGACGAAACCGTTATGGGTCAAGTGCGTGAGCTAACAGTAGAAAAAGTTCTGGAACTTATTGAGTCTGCCTATCCGAATCCAGTCACCGTGGTTGACATCGCGAAGTAAGTAGTTGTATTAAATGGAATTTAGATCAAGAAAATAATTGAAATAAATTATATTTCAATTTTATTTTGCTTTTAGGGAACATGGATGGGAACCATCAGCTGTGGAGTCTAAATTAAAAGAACTTCAAGAGAAAGGGCTTGTTAAATCAATGGATCATGGGGCTTTCACACGTGTTGTCCATGAAGATACCCAAGTCCAAGTACGTTATTACTTGATATAATTTTTCAGTTTATTTTTAACAACTTGTGGTACATGTCGTAATGCTACAAAATGTATTCTTAGGTGGTGAAGCAGATGCCAACGATGGCAAGTGCGAAACAACCTACCATAGCTATCATTACAGCTCAATATTGTGAAAAACTTGCTGTGGATTCGTTGATCGAGAACAAGGAAACCTTCGTTCGCTACACCACTGTTGGTAAGATCTTTTCTTATTTACTACTGTTTAAGATACATTTTATATCTAAGAATGATACGTCTAAAATTGTAACATTTGCGATATACTGAAGTACGGCTATGAAAAGTAAACTACGTTTTCTCTATTTAATTTTTTCATTATATAAATAATGGTGACTGACTATTTTTGGAATATTAGAAGAATAGTTCTATTGACTCCTTTGCTTTTTCTTCCTAGCTATAATTTTTTTTGAACGAGTTACTAAATTTTTAAAACATTTTAATCAAATTATACCCAATAAATTTTCGCTAACGTTATCGGTTTCCGATTGGTTATGTAACCATTTCTGGTTATGTAAATATAACTGTTGATTTATATTGTCCCGCTACTCAGCGGCAAATGTTCAAACGATAATGGGGATTTCACCATGCATGAAACTTTAGGTACCGCAAGTACACCGACAGACACGACAGACGGGATTCCGCGAGTGATATGCCGTTTTGGTAAAGTAGTTTGTAACAACTCTATCATTTTAATGTCATTTCATAGCTTGCCACGTGCTTGTGACCGAAGAACAATGCGGGGCAAAATGGTGCTACAATTTTGAAACATATTGTTTCGTTTATGTTTTAAATGATTTTGTGTATTACACATACATGTTAGTAAAATTATTATAATGAATATAATAGTTTTTGTTTCGCCGTGCGAACGTTTTGTATAGCTTTGTTTTTTGTTATGTGTAATGTTTTTGTTGGGCTTGATCATATTTTGTGTTACATTTATTTTATCTGGTTTTCATACATCACATTATATCAAGTTTTTCATTTTTATTACGTTTATATTTCATCATTTTTATCTACGAGTAATATTATAATAATTTTAATTGTTTTAATATTTATTTCCGCGCGCGACAGAGAAGATTTTATTTCTTTTTCCTTATCAAAGCTCGTTCTGTCTTTGGAAATGTTTTTAAAATAATCCAACTTTTAATAATGGCATTTATTCAAATGTATTTTATCTGTACGTTATCGACGACACTAGATACACATTTTTAAATAAATTTTTGATACAACTTGCTTCTCTCTATTATGTCTAGTATTATTACTAGATTTGAGAGATGCATCTACGCGGAATGGATTGTTATCTATTTTATCGTCACATATAACACAGGTTCCGTCCTACTTTGTCGATAGCTGCACAATGCACATGTATCATACGCAAATCAAGAACAAGAAAAGGAGATGTAAACTTAAAAATACATAAAGACACGGATAACGAATAGATACCGTTTGTTATAGGCGAATCAAATGTATATACTTTGGGCAATATCGGTACGCATCGGATTGTGTGCACTAAATTGCCAACTGTGGGACACACCAGGGAAGCAATGACCGCAGCTGGCAATACCACTACTAGATTGTTAGGTATGCATTTTTATCTTGTTTGAACCTTAATTTTATATTATATGATGTATATATTTCTCTTTATTTTTATTATATACACATCGCTACAATTTTTTTTGTCTTTGCTTGTATTTGAAGGTACATTCCAAAAGGTGGATTTCGTCTTTCTCGTTGGAGTTGGTGGTGGTGTCCCTCATTATACAGATTACAATAAACACGTGCGATTGGGCGATGTTGTGATATCGCATCCGACGCCGCTCAATAAGCAATATACGTACGTTTATTGCGAAAGTGCCAAGATGAACGAAAGTGGGAACTATCATTTTGAGACCAAGGAGTATTGCCCGCCGAATCTCGGTCTTCAAGAAATTGCAGCGACTCTCAAGAAACAGGTACGTCGATCGACATTTACATGAACCGTGTTATGTGCTCGTCTAAAATGTACATCTTTTTCTGTAGGCTGAAAACGAAGCGTTTTCGCCGTGGCAGACGTACATGAAAGAAGGTCTACAGAATCTGGTCAATCAATCGGAACATGATTTTAATGCTCCACCACCAGAATCTGATAAACTGTACATGGCTATTGGAGAGAGGGATGTCATCGAGGTATCTCATCCAATCGCTCCTCAAGACTCCATAAATAAGAGGTAATGGGTGAAAATTAATTCAACATTTCACCGCGTGTGCGTTTTGATGTATAAATATACATTAATATTTTATTATTGCAGAACTGATGGATGCTCCCGAATTCATCTGGCGCCAGTAGCATCCGGCCGACAAGTCGCGCGAGACGATCAACTTAGACAAAAGTTTGCGACCCGATTCGGCGCGCTCGCATTCGACGCGGAAATGGATGCTGTCGTAGAGAGTATCTTGGGCAATTGCCGTGAGAATTTCGTTGTAATTCGCGGGATTGCCGATTACAAAGACGGTACCCGTATCAAAGAATGGCAGCCTTATGCGGCGCTGGCGGCAGCCAGCGTAATGAAAACTATAATCTGTGCTATGGATCCACCGACTAATGACTAGAATTGCTACTCTACTAATTTTTCTGTTTTCTTGGTTATTTTACATGGCGTACAACGCACGACGCATAATTTTTTTGTAGAACAAAGGATGAGGTCTAAAATCAAAACGGTGGATAAGCGTATATTGCACAAAGTGCACAGAAATAATTAAGTAACTGGCTAATTTTGGTTAGGTTCCTTAATTAATACTTAAAGTTAAATAGAAGGTTGCACAATAATTTATCTTATGGAATAATCAACGCGCCGCGCTCAAATTTTTGACAACTTTTTTAGTGCCATTTTTACACGCGCTTAACAATATTTTTTTGAAAAGATGTTTTTATTCAATATTAACGTCGAAATCAAGACAGTCTAGTATTTTCGAGAATATTGAAAACAAATATTTGACTGTTATTGGTCATCTCTTATTTGAATTCTACTTGAATTTTTTATACGTCAAAACTCGAAAAGAAAATTGTGCCATCATTATTTCCTATACGTGTCGCATAATACATTGCAATTTTTGCAGACAATTTTTTCTTTGCGAAAATAAATTTACATTTGTGTTTGACGTATGGTAAGTAGGGTGACTAGGGTGACTAGGACATGTGTTACGAATACGCGCGGCGGGCGCGTATATGTTCGACTTTGAACACCAAACAATCAGAGGCAACAAAGACTAATGACGCTTTAAAAGATCATTCTCTAGATAGGTAATGAATTTAATAGTGACTCTGTCTCTAACTTGTTCTAATAGCGCTACTGTTGCATTCGTACTTGCTATGATTAGGATGCGTAGACGTTGCACCAAGTCCAAACGAGATACCAGTTGGGATAATTATTAACTGTTCTAGTGGTAGGTATATGACAGACGTAACTGTGGAACTGAAAGTACATTTGACAGTATTTACCAAATCGAAATGAACGTGTCGTTACAGTATATTGCTGGAGTAATTATTAAATGTTTACCAGAGTATATATTGACGTTTTCAACAGATATATATGCATTCTATATTCACACGGTATACATCTACGAGGATCAAAATGCATTTTTCTCAAGTTCTAGATTACATGCGAGATACGCAACAAAGATTTCTATTACAATGTGCCAACGTGTTCATATTGTTAAATTCACTGCCCTTTTAAAATCTGGATACTATTCTCGCAAGAAATTTTCGAGACAAATTTTCTGTGCCCTTGGAAAAATTTCATTGGTATACCACGTCTTTCAATAATAAAGAGATTCTACATTTACAGGGTAGTGCACAAAAACTTGAAATCTAAATATCAAATTCAAATATGGACCTAAAGACGAGAAAAAGATGTAACTATACATATATAACATATGTATAGTGTAAATGGTGAAGGAGGTCTTTAAATTAAAACATAATTCAAGAGTAACATAAAAACTACAAAAATACGATTAATTCTAGCTATAAATATCTTATATAGAACATAAGAAAAATATTTATATTTATTTATTTTGCTTTTATTCTCTATGAGTTTAAATCTGTTAGTGCAAATCGTTTATTTCGTTTGTAGCTCATATGCCGTGCACGCAAATTTCAAGAGACTATCGATACACGTATGAAATCTATTTTGAAAAATTATTTTATTTATACGTGTGTAGCAAAGACATTAAGGAGATTCGAAAATGTTAAGAATTGCATAAAATTTAAAACATATAAGCTCTTTTATAAATAATTCTCTATTATAAAAGAATTATTTATAAAAGAGCTTATGTTTTAAATTTTATGCAATTCTTAACATTTCTGACTCTTCTTACAACTTCCTTAATCAACATTAAATGATAGGAAGACTTAAAATCAACACAAACGACAAAAGCCACTTGTTGCGTAGACGCACATATTTAAAATTCTATTAAATATAGAGAACGACTACATGTACACATACAGATATATGAATATATATATATATATATATATATATATATAAAATATATATATATAAAATATATAAATATAAAATATAATATATATTTAAATCGGGGTATGCGCGCGCGGATTTATATAATAGAATTTTAGATTGATTTATCTTTTATGACGACAGATTCCTATTTTAGGCCTAATATTAGTTATACGTAAAATTCCTCATATCAGTTTTAAACTTAGGAGCTTCGAGCTTCCACGTGCGCATTCGTTTTTGCGTTAGTTTTACGCGTTTTCAATACTAGTCGCATAACTGTGTTTTCTACCTGTATTTATATTTGCTACTTATTAGATTATATGTCATAGATAGCTAATATAATATACGAGTTCTTTCACGTCATTATTTAGTTTGTATCTTATAGGGAGAAGTCGTTGTATGTCAATGTCAACTTGAATGTCTACTTGATGAATAGCATAAGTTATTATTTGATGATCTTTTAAATTACTTATATTATTATTATCTTGAAATTTTGAGTATTTAAAGCAGCTTTTAAGTGTCTAGAAACTTTGAAAATACAAGGAGAGCTGGATATATTAAAAATACAGTATATTGAAGCGTTGATATCTTGGCATTTTTTTTTCTAAGAAGGATCAATGTTTCAAATTTTTAGAGTTTTTATTTTGATATATTTTCATATTAAAAAAAATGTGCATTTTACGTTGCTATACTTAAGTACGTATTAAATTATTTATTATCTATTATTTAAAATATTAAAGAGCGTCACATTACTGTGGCTTCCGGTGTAGTTTGCATCTGTCCGTGCGTAAATCAGTCTTCCGATAAATGCAAAGCTTTATTATCGAAGTCTGAAAATAAAATCTTGATTGAACTTGGGCTGACTGAACCTAGGTGTATTAATACAGATATTTGAGAAATGTCTATTACAGTGACGTGAAGAAAAATACTTTATTCAATTCACATGATTTAATTATAATTATAAGGTGCAAAAATCTCAATATGCATAACGATAATACTATTTAACGTGTAAAATGTCTACACGTTGTACTTTCTTCGTCTCTACAGTGGTTTGCGAAAATGTGAACATTTCGATAAAACTCGGACCACGGGGCATTTTCATTTATAGGCGATGATTCGAAAATCCGAACGATAAATATATCTAAATGGTAGCTGCACGGTGTTGTGTCCATGGGAAGTAGGATAAGGCGCGGTATTTAATCTGCTTCACAGCAGAAAGGGAGCTGTGATAATTCCAGTACGTCTTTCGTGTAAGACAGATGGACATTAATGATGGCCATACGGCCATACCCCCATAGGAGAACGATCGATTCGGCGCTCGTCGATTCTGTTACTGGAACTTGTGCACCGCACGTTACATATTGCGAAGACGGAGTATAATGCGTTATTATTATAAGAACGTAGATATATGTGAATTTGATTTATAATTTGATTTATAGAGCGTGCGTGTATGGCGATCGGAGATGCATCTAAATCATAATACGTATCTTAACGCATTGCAAATAGTTGAGCATTTATTTACACTGTAATGTCATTTCTTCATTCCTTTGTTTCCTTGTGATGAAATGTTCCAAGATCAAGTTGTATGCGAGTGCATTATCAAATATACAATCAATCGTTAATATCCTCTTTGTTAAATAATGCCCTTCAATAGATCGTTTAGAGGCTACTATGGCATTTCGTCCTAAAGAATCGATTAGCAACAAGTTGCTATAAGCACACGGTGATCAAAGAATTAAGACGTACTTTTATCTTTCTTTAATAAAATTCGATTTTTCAGTGTCGGCAGCATTCTCGGCGTCCGTGTCACGTTTCACAACCGCTGGGACCAGCTCCTGCATCTGCATCTCTCGTTCCTTCGTATTTAATTTGGTATACTGATTCCACGGTTGCTCTTTTGAAGTGCCAAACATCATATACAAAATGCCGCTCGCTATCGAATTAGCAGCGGCGATAAGGAAGACCAAGCGCCATTGTCCCACTGTTTGCTGTGTGAGAAAAAAATCCATTGTAAACGTAACGTTATCGTGAAAGAAGGAGATTAGACTCACATTATTATTCGTAAGTACGCCAACGATGGCTGGCGAGATGAATCCGGCCCATACGATGATCATGCCGGCGAATCCAAGAAGGACGCTGGCGTACGTAGGACTCAGGTCGACGAAGATCGCCAAAGTGGAGGCGGAAACAGCGCCGTTGACCGCCGTACCGGCCATCATGAAGATAACCGCGAGCAACGGATGACACCCGCTGAATCCGAGACCCACGATGAGGATCCCTTGTACGCCGGTGCAAACGAAGGTGGCCAGTTTCCTGACGTTCGTCAAGCTCATTCGCCTCGTGCGGAGTAGCCAGTCGCTCATCATCGAGAAGAAATACGAGAAGATCATTCTGAGCAGGTGCGGCGCTCCCGCCAGTATTCCGGTCTAGAAAAGTACGTGAAATTTTATTGGCGTACGACCAACACAGGACGAAATAACATACGAATCCTGCGTGACGAGGCAGATGTCTGTAATAAAATGGTACGCGAAACTTACGGCATTAATATTCCATCCGTGAATAAAATTGAAGTAAGTCGGCGCCTGGGTCATGAGGGTGAAGAGACCCCAAGCTATGCCCCAATGTGCGACGATGGTAACCCATACCGGCCCCGACAGAATTATCGATCTCCAGGGTATTGGAGCCTTTTCCTCGCTCTCCACGGATCCGCTGATATTGTCGAGGATGTAATTTTTCTCCTCTTTGGAGATTCGCGGGTGCTGCTGCGGCGAATCGTACACGAGGAAGTGCCAGAAGCAGTACCTGCGATAATTAGCGACGATAAATTAATTCTCTCTCCCGCGAGGAACTGGACGGCGCGCGTATCCGAACTTAATTGTGAGCTTTCGTTCTCTAAGGACACTAACCAAATTATGCCTAGCAAAGATGTCACGTGGAAGGATGCACCCCAACCGAAGGAATTAGTAACGGCTGCACACAGGGGGTAAGTAATCGCGGCTCCCACGGAACTACCTGAAAATTATATCAGATGATATTCGATGGTCCTAATGAAGATCAAAAGTTTATGGTATCTCGATTTTGCAATCGCAGCGATCAACGCGCCTTACCAAGATAAGCGCTGACGAATCTGCTTCTTTCAGTCTGCGGGATCCACTTGGCCGTCATGTCGTGCATCGATGGCCATATAACACCCTGAAGCGAAGATGAGAAAAAAGAAAACATTAGTACGATCTCTAGATGTACGAGCAAACTTGAGAAAAAAATTGGAGCTTCTAAAGAGGTCCTACGTTTCGCAAGAACATTTTGCAAGAAGCTTACCGCGATGAATCCTTGTAGCACACGAAGAGTTATCAACATGTACAAATGCGTCACGTAGGGTACGAGGAATCCTAAGAGAGCCGTTAAGAGATTTGCCAGGCCGAACACGAGTTTCGTGCCATATCGCCTAGCCAGAAGACCACCAGGCAGCTGCGACACCCAGTGCAACCAGTAGTAGGCACCCAATGTCAGTCCTTGCTCGTACTCGTTCCAGGCGAATCGATCTTCATCATCTTCATGCTAAATAAAATTTACGAGGTAAGAAAATGTCGAAGAAGAAGCGAAGAAAATTAACATCGTATGCGAAAAGCATATCTCGTGAATTTTGTTCGCGAAGGAGAATAGCTTTTAAAGAGATTATTTTCAGGATACCGTAACATTTGTGAAGGATGACGTGGTACGCGGAAAAGAAATATTGTCATCCCGAGACGTTTCGTTGATCCAAACGTCAACAGTTGTATTGTTCTCCTCCGTGCACTGCGCGACCGCCGCGGGTTTCGGATATGGTATCACCATCGCGACGATGGTGAGGTTCAAGTTTAATCGCAGCATGTAATTGATGGCGAAGCCGCAAAGGACTAAGAGCCATAAGACATCTCGGCAAGTGATCAACTCCTTTTCTGAAAAACAAAAGTATGACATCTCGAGGAGACGTGCTTGTCTTTCCAATCGAATGCATGCGCGTCATGCAGGTCGAATCGAATGCAGTGTGATAAAGATATACTTATAGTTTTTTATTACACTGTTTAACCAAAAAAAAAATGCACAAGACCGAAGGTACGCGTTCTCTCATTTTTTGTTGAACAGTGTTACCGGTCTAAGAAAATTGATAATTAATTATATTATAAATATTTATATTATTTTTTTTCTTTTAAAGCAATTCTCGATCGAACGAGCAAAGTCAATCTGGGAAGCGTTGCAACAAAAGTGAAACGTGTTTGGTATATATGTATATATGACGTAAACGTAACGATCAAAAGCGCGAAACGGACATTGTAACGTCGTATCCGCGACCGTTACCGTATTAGAACGAGGTTTAAGCGGTCCGCTCATTCGGGGGGGCTTCGCCCCCCCCGACCCCCCCAATGGGGGGGCTGCGCCCCCCCATACCCCCCTTCGTGACTATACAAATCGAGGATGGGTTACTGGGGGGGCTTTGCCCCCCCAGACCCCCCCTCGAGGCTGCATACATCCAGGCTGGATTACTGGGGGGGCTTTGCCCCCCCAGACCCCCCCTCGTTATTGTGCTAATCCAAGATAAATTGTAGGATGGATAGGTTTGTCTCCGCGTGACGTTGTTGCATATATTTTTTAAATTACGTTCGTTTTTACCGTTCTCTCCACGGCCCGGGGCGAACGCGTCATTAAAATTCGCGTCATCATGTTTGGTCCGCTGAACGTTGTGTGTGTATATATACATATAAGTCGTGAGTTTATAGAATACAATTTTTTAATTGAAACTATTTCAGGCACGGTAGTGTCGACGTTGATTCGCGTCGCAAAAAAATGCAACAAAAGTGAAACTCGTCTGTTGTATATTTCTATAAATTTTATATATATATATATATATATATATTTTACATGTCATATTTAATTATTTATTTATTTTTAAAAATGTTGTGTGTCGTGTGCCGTGTACCGTGTGCCATATATACATATATATATATTTATTTATCAATTTTTAAAAATGTTACATGTGTGCCATGTGCCATGTGCCATATATATATATATATATTTATTTATCAATTTTTAAAAATGTTACATGTTGTGTGCCATGTGCCATGTGCCATATATACATATATATATATTTATTTATCAATTTTTAAAAATGTTACATGTTGTGTGCCATGTGCCATGTGCCATATATACATATATATATATATTTATTTATCAATTTTTTAAAATGTTACATGTTATGTGCCATGTGCCATGTGCCATATATACATATATATATATATTTATTTATCAATTTTTAAAAATGTTACATGTTGTGTGCCATGTGCCATGTGCCATATATGTACATATATATATATATGTATGTATATATATATAGTTATTATTTTTAAAAATGTTATATGTTGTGTGCCATGTGCCATGTGCTATATATACATATATATATATTTATTTATCAATTTTAAAAATGTTACATGTTGTGTGCCATGTGCCATGTGCCATATATGTACATATATATATATATTTATTTATCAATTTTTAAAAATGTTACATGTTGTGTGCCATGTGCCATGTGCCATATATAGATATATATATATATATTTATTTATTAATTTTTGAAAATGTTATATGTCGTGTGCCGTGTGCCATATATATATATATACATATATACATATATGTATATATGGCACACGGCACATGGCACACAACATGTAACATTTTTAAAAATTGATAAATAAATATATATATATATGTATATATGACACATGGCACATGGCACACAACATGTAACATTTTTAAAATTAATAAATAAATATATATATATGTATATATGGCACATGGCACATGGCACACAACATCATTTTTAAAAATTGATAAATAAATATATATATATATGTATATATGGCACATGGCACATGGCACACAACATGTAACATTTTTAAAAATTAATAAATAATAATATATATATATATGTATATATGGCACATGGCACATGGCACACAACATGTAACATTTTTAAAAATTGATAAATAAATATATATATATGTATATATGGCACACGGTACACGGCACACGACACACAACATTTTTAAAAATAAATAAATAATTAAATATGACATGTAAAATATATATATATATATATATATATAAAATTTATAGAAATATACAACAGACGAGTTTCACTTTTGTTGCATTTTTTTGCGACGCGAATCAACGTCGACACTACCGTGCCTGAAATAGTTTCAATTAAAAAATTGTATTCTATAAACTCACGACTTATATGTATATATACACACACAACGTTCAGCGGACCAAACATGATGACGCGAATTTTAATGACGCGTTCGCCCCGGGCCGTGGAGAGAACGGTAAAAACGAACGTAATTTAAAAAATATATGCAACAACGTCACGCGGAGACAAACCTATCCATCCTACAATTTATCTTGGATTAGCACAATCACGAGGGGGGGTCTGGGGGGGCAAAGCCCCCCCAGTAATCCAGCCTGGATGTATGCAGCCTCGAGGGGGGGTCTGGGGGGGCATAGCCCCCCCAGTAACCAAACCTCGATGTGCACAATCACGAAGGGGGGTATGGGGGGGCGCAGCCCCCCCATTGGGGGGGTCGGGGGGGGCGAAGCCCCCCCGAATGAGCGGACCGCTTAAACCTCGTTCTAATACGGTAAATGTCGCGGATACGACGTTACAATATCCGTTTCGCGCTTTTGATCATTACGTTTTGCGCATTTGTACGTTTCATGCGTTGATCGCGACGTGACACAAATGCGTAATTTTTTATTAAAATCAGCGCCGCTAACATCAAGTGAATCACTTGGTATTGATTTGGAGTCCTCAGCAGATTCATTATTTTTATTTGTATGTTCACGTTGTATAACATCTTCGTTAACTTGTAGTATTTGGCAGTCTGTCGACAGAGTCGATTCCTCACCGTCTGTACTCTTTATCGATGTCGATTCTTCTCGAGTTTCTTTATCTTTTCTTTCAGGTTTGTCGTTCAACGGTCGTTCCATGTTTATGCCATCTTCAGCTAAATTAGATTCTATATCGAATTCATGATAACTATGTGGAGAAGTAGATTTAACAGGGTTTTTCTTTGGAGAATACTCTTCAGTCACGTCGGTTGTAGTGCATACCATCTTCATAAATTGTTCATATTCTGAAGCTAGCTTCTCATTTCCGGCAGGTTGTAACAAAGAAGGCGTCGATGCTTCATCCGTCGTCGTTATCGTTTCCATGGTCTTTTCATTGGATTTATCATCTTCTTTGATGCCTTCAGCGTTGCAATCAACGATGTTAAATTGGTAGACACGCGCGGGTTATACGTTTTCTGATACACGTTTTCTGTATAATCGAGATGACGTATTACTATGCGACGAAATGCGATGACTGAATAAAACTAAAAAAGCTTTTACTAATTCGTCGCGATGATGAAATGATTCAATCATTAATTCTCTCAAGTCGATCGAGACTTGAGCAGAATTCAAACTTTCCTTATACTTACTCTTATCCATTTCTTATTTTTATTTCTTTAACTAATCCTTGACGTTTAGGAGATGATATCAATATACATCACTTGTCAATATATACATCACTTTTGATATGTTTTTACACGATCTTAGTCGATATCTTATTGTTGGACGATATTAAGGAAATACGGATTCCACGTGTTGGATCAGTTACTAGCAAATATTTAAATAAATTTGTATCTCGCTCAATAATACGACGTCATCCTATGGCGGATACAGATTCTTCCTCTGGCCTCTCGTACAATATATCCCGATATATTTCGTGCATCCGAGCGTATGTTAATCAGTTAGTGTCGCGTCAAACACTGCATGACTGTTCTTCGAGCGAATTGTGTGGACCGCAGGAATCTGTGTACGATCCTCTACTCTCGCAGAAGTCACGACAAGTGACACGCCTCTGTTCATAAAAGCCTTCAAACCCCCTCATTGTATCCCCGCGACGACGATTTTGTTACGTTAACGATATATTCGCGCCGGTATCTTAAACACGTGAAAAACTATTTGCAATGATTATTATCGGAAACTTGATTGATCTAGTATTCGACGCGATAACATTAATTTCGGATAATTAAAAGATAACGAAATCGCAATAATTTGCCACTATTGACATTCGTTTATTTCTTTGACGCTTGACGTTTCTTCAAATATTGTCGAATGTCATAATACGAAATGTTTCGTCTGTTTTTGTCACACACACGGATCATACGGATATACAAGTCATATATTCCATCTATTTCATTTATTACCCAAGTAGCAAAATGACAATAAAGAGTGACGACTACGTAGTGACAGTCTAATAGATGAAAATGTCGTGTCATTATATCGTCTTTTAATATCACTCTACTACTTGAGTAATAGCTAAGCTATTAAGCAGATCCGAATTTTTGATTTTATTATTTCGAGACGTTCGTTGTGTTATCAACCATTATATCAATATTTGAAAAGAAAAACGCTTACGTATATGCACATATGTATGTAATATTTAATCTCGTCTCATCACATGTATAACATAAAGTTTTATGTAATATATTTCTGGCGCGAGATATCTGGCTGCAGATCTCTGACAAAACATTATTACCACGCATTTGTAAGGTCATCGTAGATGTAAACAAAATTTCTACCTGTGTCACGAATCGTGCGCGCAACAGTGGCATTTCCCTTGGCGTTAGATGTAACCAGCTCGCGTGCGTGCTGAAAATTTATGACAGCTACCACACAATCAATATTTACCTAGATTATTAATACCGCGACGGGCGACGGGGATAGATAATTTTGATGGTACGTGTCGGGACGGGTTAATTTGTTGTGCATTGAGCTGCATACTGCATATAATAGATAATTAAATCTGTTTTCATTGTCAATGCGTGACCCGCAGTGAGAATCACAACGTCCGTCACTCAATATTAATTTAACTACAATATTAACTACAATATTAATTTTATTTTTTTGTGGTAATAGGGATGAGTTATTTTACTTTCCTTCTCATATAACGTCTACTTATCTATTTGATTTCAAACGCAATTTACGTGCGTTTTAAAACCTTTTGTTAAGGCCGTACGTGAGATGCGCCCTTATCTTGTTTAGTTGCCAGAATAACATTGTATCTCTCCGAGCACAATTCTTTACGCTTCGCCGTTGATAAAACCATCCAAGAGGTCCAGCAGTCGCAAGTTAAAGTCTGATTCCGCCTTGAAAACAACTTTGTAAGTTGTCAAATAGATGAATGCCAATTGCATGATGAGCACAATTTCGTGTGTAATAGATATCACTCGTCTATACTGCACAATACTTGGTGCGTTAGTCTAACTGTATTGCGTATCAAATTCGCAAACTCTTTACTCTTCCGATTGCTACACAGCTGATGTTTAACTATAAATTTGTATATATTTGTCCATATTATAATAAATACAGATTTATCGTTCAACGTTAAAAGTATGATAATAGGATAAGAAATACATTTTAAGATCACGGAAATTTTTATTATAAAATTAAATATTTTTCTAGGAGCTATATACGGCAGAGATTCTGCGAGCATCCCTTTAAATTTTTAAAAAGCTTTGTCCAATGGGCTTTGGAGCTATCCTAGGTGAATCTCTTCAGCGAAAAAAGAAAATGATGCGTTTTCAGGTTCGATACCTCTTTCTAAGCGATTCATATACGTACGTAGCGTAATATTATTAATTCTCACTGAGATAACAGTGGAGAAAAAGTTACATCTGTGTTCTCGTGGAAAGAGTTTGATACGTGAATCGTAGAAAATTAATCGTCCATTCAATTTCATCGATAAATAAAGCCTGCATTATTTCCTCGCGTCTCCGTTTCCTGTTTCAACTGGAATTTCAATCGTCTTCTCGCTCGGAGATAATCTTCTCTAATTGCTTCACAAAAGTGATAACGACGCACGCGCTATGGAAGAACGCGTGCACCATAATCATCTGCGCTTGATAATGGCTTGTAACGAATTATCTTCAGCTTGCTCTGATCTCATACGGATTTCATCATCTGGGACACCGTCGGAAAAACAAATCGCGCAGATAATAAGGTGAAAATGCCACGTGGTTATTCACCCCTTTTGATAGCGGGATAATGTGACGAATCTAATTTACAACGTGTCCTATATCTTTTCTTATTTAAGCTAGGTTTTTATGATCCATCTAAAGTCTTCTTCAACGAAAATATGGTAACGCGAATTTTTATTCAATAATCGGTATATTACGTAGTCTCGTTTATACATATCGCTCCGCGTGTATTTGACGCGAGACACTACCGTGTCTCTTGATCTTTTTCAATTTAATAAATTAATATGACATACATGCGTATTCCTTCATGAATGATAAATTTTATAAATCTTTGTTTAATTGCAAAAAGATTGCCTGGCGTTACAGACGTAATACAAAGTAATAAGACTCGGCTGAAACGTCATAAATTTCGTAAACTTTCACTAATACGCGTTGCAACGAATGGAAGCAAACAGATAAGATGTTGGCTCTAACGAAGCGTTAGCTACGTAACAGCCGAAAATTATTTTCTTCATAGCGGAAGATTCCTCTGCGTAACCATCACTGAACTGACTTTGACTGTGTATTTATAGTCAAAGAACTTGATAAATAACCCGCTATCTCCCTTCCAATATCCATATCTGCTTAGCTTCTTCTTTTCAATCTTTCCGTAAAGTACTACGCGTGCATTCAGAATGAAAAAAAAAGCGAGATTAATATTAAAAAAAGAGGTTTATCATATTGATTGCATTACGACATTTCAGTAATCTATTCTCGTTTCGAACGTATCTCAATGAAAAAATTATAATTAATGCAGCTTATTTCTGCACATTATTCTCGTTGCTGTGCTATTGATTGAGCACGTAAATCTCACATTATACATTGAGTTGATATATTTTGACTCTAGACTGGTACACTTGATCGTAGAATCGTACGTCTAAATGATGAATCAACATCAATGCTGGACGACCGTATTAATAATTTGTGTTAAAATATGCCATGAGCTCTCGCTCTCTTGCTACGTCGTTTACAACATCACATAATTTTTGGTCTGCATTAAGAGTATTTTAATCTTCTTGAACTCACCCCATGTTCTATGACACATGGACTCACGGTGAGACAACGATTTCTATATAATAAAAATATAATACTTTTAGTTTGTTTTTGGTATAAACTTTGATTTCTTGTCAAGTTGAGAATGTCTTTTAACGAAAAAATAAAAAAAATAGTAAATAAAATTAATCTTTATTTCTGATATTTTTAAGCTACATTTTCGGAAAACCGGAAAAAAAACGTTGATTTTGTGTTCCGTCGGTCTGAGAGACCGTAGAATGAGTTTAGAAATATCAAGCCATGCCTTGTTGAGGGGAAAATAAAATTTGCAAAAGACGCATAAGATATTAACGCGTACAAGTGCTGCGTTTTAGAAATTTTAATGAAGAATCCCCGACGCTTGGGAACGTATAACGAAATTATTTACGCACTCCAAGTGGCGTGTCTCACCGACGTGGCTGGAGAGACGAGGGATTTCTCGCCCCGAGATTTTCAGACGTATATCAGATACACGTTCGATTGATTTCAGAAAATGTACAGTTAAAGCCGAAAAATAGGTGTTTCCAGGTGATGAGACTGAAACGCATTTCATCCCTCCTGGCACGCGCATCACCATTTATTAATATCACGTCCCATGATAACGCCGCAGAAATCTTGTATTGCAATTACATGGCCTTTTTTTACGAGGATTCGTTTGACGTAGGAATCGTATTTTGTGTCCCGCGCGAGTCAAGTGTATTTATTAAAAGAAAAAGTAACGTCACATTAAGCTCGCACCAAATTTGCAGCACGTTTTAAATCACGCATGTCACGCTCGATCGCCGCGTAAACTTTACAACAGTCATATTTTACATCTGTTGTGTGATGTTTCTCTTCTTTTTTTTAATATGCTCTATTACACTGACTGGCCCCGACCCTGAGATCAGAAAGAGCACCATCGGTACATGCAACATCTTATCCTATTGCGATTGAAATAAGCGCGAGTATCCAAAGTATCAGAATTCGCCAAGTATGCATTTTAAGGAGAAACGGTTATCTCTCTTAAAAAATAGCGGCATTAATATGAATGTGATATTAAGATTAAAGTACGCAAGAATATAGACGCGGGAACTCGTGTTGCATTGATAAATGCGCGACGGTTCTCATCTCGTTAATTTTAATTCATATTACCAATGAGACGTACGTCGCCGTTACGCTGAATAAATCTTAGACGTGGATAGTCACGGATTTTTAATCTCGGATACAGCGTTACGAAATTTACGTCATTCGTAATACTTCCCAAGGCGTTCAACCTCTCAACGTCATCGCAATTTGTACATATACATATGTATATATGTATGTACACGATATCCGTTTGCGTGATGCAACAACGCGCTCCACTTTCTCTACTGCTTGAAAAACCGCGAGGAACCGGAAAAAGTAAGTACGCGTGAAAAGAGCGGGCAAGTCGATCACGTACACGAGTAATATTTAATTCATTGAAGACGTAGATCGATTTAATTCGAAGAATTTATTTTAAGCGAAATCGTGAGCGGCCGTTCTCCAGCTCGCGTTCTCTCTTCAGTCCTACGCCGCGCCGCGATCAATCGGCAGTTTCCAGAGACCAGTCAGAAGATAATTATGGTAATCTTACGATCGGGAGAAAAAAAAACGATTCGTTTCACTGTAAATTTTCTCTGTCGCAAACCGGCCTGACGAAACGTAACACGTAATTTCTTACACGCCGCATTTGAGACGCCAGCCTATATCGATACGTCGCTTTTTTTTCTTTTTCCGCGAGCGGGTTGCACGATCGAGCACGGAATACGAATAAGATCGCGAAGTTGATCATTAAGCAGTTTTAACGAATCATTTCGTCAGAAAATTTCATTAACATTCCAACTCACGTTGTGTAGCACGTACGTGTACTTGACGACATAACTTCTCTGTTTAATGTTAAATTGACATTTTTTTCCAACGACGATGACGACCAAGAGTTCCTAGATTTGCGTCTTTCGGATTCTGCTTTACCGTGAGCTCTGAAATATTATGTTTATAAATATGATTATATTGATTATGGAGATGTTTAAATCTTCTACTTGCTACATTAATCCGCGAACCGCGAGGCGAACCGCGATGACCCCGAAACTTCTCGCTCGAAATTATGCTTTTGTTAATGAGAGTTTAATCGCAGACACTCTCTCTCCCTCTCTCTCCATTCCTCCCTCCCTCTTTCTCCCCCTTACGGATGCTGATTGTAAGCCCGTACAGCGATTTCATCAGAAGAAGGGGATAGGGGCCGTAAACCCGGGTAAAGAAAACATTTTCCATATGTGAACGTTAGTATGTAACGGCCGGCTAACGAGAGTGGACTTGAGATTTCGTTGCTCAGTCTTACGTCAGCCTTTCAGCGGAACCAGTTTGGGAGATCGAGTTTGCCTTTGGTTCATTTATTGCGCCAACAATAAGCGTTATTTGTCGCTGTCTTCTTTGTTTCTTGTACAAACGTTATATTTTTAATCGTGGACCCATTCTATTGACGGATCATCATCTTTACGATTAAAACAGTCGACGAGTGAAAGAGTTGTAGCTGTGGTGGTGTGATATCGGAGAAATTAAATACTGACGTGTACGCCGATAGATTGAGAAATATTCCAACACGTTACTCTATTTTTAAAAGAGGAAAAAGAAACAAGTATCCTACGTCCTACGTGAGGTATATACATATATATTCATTTGTATTTATATATCCGAACATCTTTTATTCTAAATTGAAATTCAGAGTGGTGCTAATATATAACTTTCTTAGGCTTTTTTTATTGAAAAATCATGCCGAGTAGTAAAACAAGAATCGCCATTGTGGGTGGTGGAGTGTCTGGTTTGGTAGTAGCTCGTCACGTGGTGGCCAAGTTAGATATCTACAGTCTCATGTTGTTCGAGCAAACTGATCAGATCGGTGGTACATGGGTCTATACCGATGAAACGGATCTTGACAAGCACGGGCTTTTGATACACAGCAGCATGTACAAGAATCTTAGGTGAGATCGTTGACCCTAGCTGAAGAAACATTGCGATCAACACTTCTCTAACGAAAAGAGAGCTGATGAACAAGATTTTTCATACGCGCGATGTAAACAGATTATAATTTTATTGCTTAACGTTAAAAGGATACAACTCTAATTAAATACGTTCCATCATTTAAATTGAAAACCTTAATAAATCTGCACTCGCATGTTTTTGCACTTTTGACATAAATTATATTTTGCAAATACATACGTTATAGAATTACATATAGTGAGTGATGATCGTGAATGAATTGTGTCTTTCTCTCTTTAATTAATAAGAGATTTACTGACGGATCTTTGAACCTGTTTAAACGTGCGCGACTCAGTCAGGAAGGATAAAAAGTCAGATATACATATGCGTAGATAATCAGAGAGCGTAACCACATTGTCATTGCATAGTTATTACGGAAAAACAAACGTGCTCAAGTGACGCGCGTAGCCAAGGGGGTAATGCTTTGCAACTTTGCGACCGACGTCTCGTTTACCCCAAACGAGTTGTATCACTACATTATTGCATCATTCTTTGTTACGTATTCATATTCCTTAAAAATACAGATTACGTGCAATAATACGATTGTAACATATGCAGAGTGTTCTATAATGTTTCACAAGCAAATTTTGTGTACTCTTGAGAACCCTTGAGAAAAATAAAAAAAAAAAGGTATTTGTATATAAATATGAGTTTTAGTTATTATTTTGATTTTACTTACGGCTGATGTAGATTTGTTTGGAAATTAGATAAAGATGAACAATAACAAGTGTTTTCAAAGTAAAAGAGATTTTAGTATGCAATAAATATATTTCATTCAAGTATGAAATAAAAAATTATTTTTTTTTCTTATTTTTAGTTTATTTTAAATGCACTTGTTTGACCTTGTTCCGGAAAAGATGATTATAATGCCTTGTATGTGTAGATGTGTATAATAATGTATTAAAATATAGACCAAGATTCATTATCAAGATGTAGGTAAACAAAATGCGTTTTTGCACGTCGCGAGGTGGACCGGAGCTTTCAACTTTCAACCCATGCATAGCTTTGGCTACACATTCGTACTTCAGACTTCAGACTTTACGTATTTACGACTTCGCTAGTCTATATATATTTCGATGAGAACAAAGCCCAGGTTCTTTTTCTTTCCGGTGTCTAACTACAGGGCAATATAAGATCCTTTCGTCCATCCGCGATCGCGGGTAAAAAATACAATGTCCCCGCACACGCAAGAAACGCCTCTCTAATGCATTAACTCTAATGCGATAAACTTTACTCGACACGCGATACACTTTGCGACATATTAATGAGAAGATATATTTCTTGAACGGCCAGTTCCGGAAAGGAGACACAGAGAATAACTCAACACTACGCCGACGATAAATTGAGTATGAGGCAATCCGCAATGTGTGTGTGGATCGGAAGCCATCGAGCAACACGGTGAAAGAGTCAAGGATTCTTACGAAGATGTATCAGCACTTTTGTACGAAATCGATCGAAGCAAACATTAGATCTGATTCCCTATTTGCATTCAGACAACGTAATCTTTTTTATATATTCTATCTGTACCGCTCTTATTAACGTGGTTTTAAATTCTGGAGCAACATCGCTGCCAAGTTATAACTTTTTCCCCGTGAGTCTTTGGCAGTCGACTCGAATTCAACTTGAAAAAATACCGTGTTGGATGACTAGAGCAAAAAATAAAAACAAAAAGGCTGCAATGAGGAGTATTTCTGAAAAAGCTCTTTTTGCCACTTTGTCGCAAGATGAAAAAATAATCTTCCCAGCTATGTCTATATCTATCGAGTAGAAGTCGGCACCAAAGCTTTTATTCCGGTCCAAGTTGCCAACAACTACCAACTTTGTTTATCGCTATTCTCGGGTTACGGGTCGTCGTATCTTCTGAACTCCGCGACGGGTAAAAATTAATAAAAATCGCGCGCGTGATCACCTCAATATGGGAATTATCTGAAAGAGAGAGAGAGAGAGAGAGAGAGAGAGAGAGAGAGAGAGAGAGAGAGAGAATGAGCGTTGTTTTTTTCTTACAGGACGAACATACCGAAGGAAATAATGGCAATACCTGACTTTCCTTTTCAAGATTCGGAAGGCCCATCTTTCACCCATCACAGAGTTATAAGGGAATACCTCATGGCCTATGCGAAGCATTTCAACCTCCATCCCTATATTAAAGTGAGTTTTTGACATTTATCTTGGTTATCTCTGAACAAGATCGCGCAAAGATATAATAAAATTAAATTTATTTCCTATTAATTAAAATTAAGATTATTAATACGGTTCTTCATTACTTTTTTTAAGAGTCGTGTTCTGCTTTTCAGTTGAATACTCTGGTGAAGCGCGTAGAGCCAGAAACTACGAGGAACGGTCGGACGTTGTGGACGGTGACATACCAATCACTGGAGACCAAAGTAGAGACCACAAAGACCTTCGACGCCGTGGTGCTGTGCAACGGTCATTATAGTGTCGGTCGTGTTCCGCATATTCCAGGTATCGAAAGCTTCCGCGGTAGACGCGTTCACAGCCACCAGTACAGAGTGCCGGAGACCTACGCCGGCAAGAGGGTTTGCATACTCGGCGCGTCCTGGTCCGGCATCGATATCGCCTTGGAAGTCTCGCAATATGCCGCTAAAGTACGCTGGTGCACAAATCCCTGTACTATGAATTATCACATCTTTGGCAAATATAAAGTCATGCATTCATCTTCCTACGATAAATCAGCATCCGAAGCATGTCGCATGAGACGTTTCTGCGACGTCTCGCGTAAAAGTGATACGGAATGATCGTAATGTCAACGATTCGACATGATCTTTTCATTAATCTTTCGTTTTCTTCGGCGCGATTCCAGGTATATCTGAGTCATAATCTGCCGGAACAGTTCGACTCGAAGATGTCGAGCAACGTCGAACAAAGGCCCGGTGTTGAGTCTGTCCGGGGGAACATGTTCACTTTCCGCGACGGCTCCACGGCGGAAGTGGACGATTTTATATTCTGCACCGGTAAATAAATTCGAGAATATCAGTGTGTTTCAACTTTGAGAGACTAGACTTTTACGGATAACGATTTTGTTTAGGTTACAAGTTCACGTATCCCTTTATGTCAACTAAAGTTGAGATACGTACAGATGACGACCACGTGGAGCCTATTTACAAACATCTGGTGCACATAGATTACACGAATCTGTTCTTCATGGGCCTGCCCGCGCTCGTGATACCGTTCCCGTGTTTTCATATTCAGGCGCAGTACATCCTCGCCATCCTCGAGAACCGCGTCAAGTTACCGTCGCCGCAACAGATGCGCGAGGACGTCGAACGCGAGAAGAAATCTCTGCTGGATCAAGGCATTCCGGTATGAGATTTATGGATTAATCTCTGTGAAGTCGTAGCTGAGAAGAAAGATCGCAGTTTGAGGGGCGCGGTGATAGATTAGCGGAATGACGATTCAGAAAAACTTTCAGAAAATGATGATATACGTACATGATGCGATAATGTATAAATTCATCACGAGAGATTACGTCGAGTTGTAATAATTTTTTTCTTTCTTCTCCATTAGCTGAGGCACATCAACAAGCTCAAGGACAGACAATGGGCTTACTACGACGAGATGGCAGCCGCTGCGAATGTACCGAGCTTGGCGCCGGTGATCAAGAAGATCATGGATCACGTTTTCCAGATGCGCGACGCAGACTTCACCACCTACAAGAATTATCAATACCGCATCATCGACAGCGAGAACTTTAGCATGTCTTATTGTAAACCTTGTTAAGGCCCACGACGCAGAGAATACGGAAAGTGAATATAATTTTACGTGCAAAATGCTCGCACAGAGATTCAGACGGTCGCGGGCCGAGCCCGAACAACTGTTTGCACCTTGCATCTACTGTTGATGGCGGCATCATTTCGCCGACAAGTTTAAACGTCGGAATCAATATATTTGTCGGAACAAATATATTGATTTGATTCGATTAATAACAAATCGTTTTAACAATGAGAATCGAACGAAAGCGCGGGATTTGTGTGTATTAGCGTGTAATAAAGAATGTTCGCCATTCGCCATTGATCATAACGTGCTTCTATCGCTGCGTTCGCTTTGGGCGCTTTCGTGCTGAAAGCGTCAGTTTATCTTTATTGCTCATTACATGTTGAAAAAAGATGCATCATGCTTTCAGCGCGAAAGCGTCCAAAGCGAACGCAGCCTATATGCGAAGCTGATTCGCAATGTAGCTTGTTGCGATAGTAAATGATACAGAAAAGATAATTAAAACAGACGCACGGAGAATAAAACAGAGTTATCGCGTCACTTGAACTTGCAACACAAAAATGTAACATGTACGTATATCCATTAATGGTTAGTCTAGTGAAATCTTTAAATGTGTTTGCAATAAAAGGACATTACTTGTCACGCGCGCGCATACAAATGCACGTTGTAAACAACTACCATGGAATCGATCAATTTTATCTTTGTTTCTAGTGAAATCAATCAATGCTCGCATTATGTACATGTTATAGTAAAAGCGCGCAAGTCAGTAAATGTATACCCACAATTCAGTAAATGGAGGAGTGAGGGACTGCGACCCCCGCACCCTGCTCCCCCCACGAAAACCACGCAACCCAACCTGTGTATCACTGTGTGAAAATGATGTTGCTTATAAAAGATGAAAATTTGAAACATAAAATTCAGTAAATCCATACATTGACTATAAAACACAAGTGTATACATTTGCTGATTTCACGCTTTTACTGTGTGACATATACAAGGAACAACTTGAATTATTTTCTTTTACTTTGTCTCTTTACTGAATGTTACAGCCCCCCCGCTATACGTGTTTAAAAGTATATAAAAGGAAACGAGAGAGAGAAGATTTACATATATACGCACAAATGCAAAATAAATGAGAGATGAGACAATAAATAGATTGTATTTTGCAAGTACATCTTTCTTTGACACGGGATTACATTCTGGTATATTACACGTCTATATATAGCATATTGTTTTTTCTTCGCGATGTATATGGTATAAAAATGAAAAAACTCCCGCTTCTCTTTGACGATGAAACGATCGATGCGTCATGCGTTCTAAATTAATTTAATTATTCCAAGTACTATTGGGAATATAATACTTGAGGAAAAAGTACACGTGAGAATATTATGAGACTTGGAGCTGTGTTTCCATATTCACTTTCAGTGGGAACACAGCCCTTATCGCTCGACGCTAACAGCTGGACAGAATTATAATTCGTCGTGCGTTTTCAAGTGCGTCATCACGAAATCATACAGATCGTCGAGCGTACGCGAGCCCGTGTACTCGGAGACTTTGCGTCCGTTACGATACAAGTATAACGTTGGAAAACCATCCACCTCCTGTTCATTACACACGTGTTTGCTTACGTCGAGCGTACAATCTACCTTGACGATATTCACGTTGTCGTTGCCGAAGAACTTCTTGCCCAGCTCCTCCCACGTGGGAGCCAGGCGTTTACAATGTCCACACCAAGGTGCAAAGAACTTGACGAATGAAAGACCTTTCTCGATACCTTGCTTGAAACTGTCGGCTGTCAGGCTTAATATAGCATGCGGGAGTCCGTCAGTACTTGAACTCTTTTGGCTCGGCTCGTCAGCATTCTTACCCAACATCATCAACACGTAAGCCTTTAGCTCTTCATGAGTACGCTGGCCAGTATACTTATCTATCTAAAACGTTATACCATATTTGACCAAAGCTCTTTTACGCAAAACACGTGTCCTTCTTTGGACGAAAAAAAAAAAAAAAATGTACGGATTCCGATCGGTACCTTCTTTCCATCTTCGATCCACAACAATGTGGGATATCCTTTAATGTCGAACTGGCCACAAATGCTACGATGCTGCGTGCAGTCTATCTTAGAAATACTGACTACGTCGTCGTTGCGAAGACTGTTGGCTACGTCGTCCCACGTCGGAGCTAATTTCTGGCAGTGTCCGCACCAGGGTGCATAAAATTTGACAAAATGATGCCCGGAAGATACGTGTTTCTCGAACGTATCCTCCGTTAATTCCAATAATCCATTCACCGCTTCTGGAGGAGATGGCACAACATCTTCAACCTGAAACATAAACTTAGATACTAACACGTCGACGCAAAGTAGTGACAGACGTCAATATGACGCATACGCACCGTAGAAGAACCACCTACGTGATCAACAATAAAAGAAGTCAAGGTAGGTAAATCTCGAGTGCCTCGGAACTTGATGCCTTTGGTTTCTCCAGCCTTGTAAAACTTTAGCCTGCGCTCAAAAGTTTCCAAGACATTACAACGTGTGCTTGCAATACACACGAACACACGCCAAGATACGTTACAGATATTTGTATAATACGACGTGTAAAGATATTATTGGATATATTGGCAGCGATGCGTAAACATAGTTGTCATTTTAAAAAGAATCCATTTTGAGTGAAAGGCAAAAGCGTAGGCAAAGGCATCGTACGTGGGGTAACCAGTAACGTCCTGCTCGCTGCATAAAACGCTCTCGATCGTGCAGTCCACCTTGGCGATTCTTATATCGTTGTCCCCCTCGTTCGAGATCTCCGCTAGCTGCTCCCACGTGGGACCGAGTCTCTGGCAATGACCGCACCTTGGGCAGAACATTGTCACGTAAGAATCCACCGTTCCACGTAGCTGACACGGCTGACATAGAGAAGTAACATTAACGAAAACTACTCGTTCGGCTTACCATGGCGCGTAGAACATGACGAAGTGATTCCTCTTGCCAACTTGCGCGGAAAACGTGTCGTGGGTGTACCGGAGGGTATGCGCATCCTCGTCGTGGCCGTGACCCGTCTGACTCTGCACGAACAAAAGGAGTAAGACCCACCGCTTGGACACGCCGAGATTCGCCATCGCGGGCGGCAGAGTCGTGTTTACGATACGGACGCGCGCGCGGAATCACTCGATCCCGTGGACGTCGATCGGGAGTAACTGGAAAGCCGAAAGCGGCGGCGATGATCTTCGAGGTGTTGCTCAACGACGGCGCGTCCGCGATCTATCGGTGCCGAGGATTAAAGGATCGCCGCGCGCGACAGCGTCGTGCCGAACAACGTGACCTCGGTCTCGGTAGGACTCTCGCGCCGCATAATATCCCGCGGAGGGTCGCCGTCACGTTCTACTTTCTTGGAGGATCTTGGTAGAATCCAGTATTAGAATCGAGGGCCGCTCCGGATCGAATCGCGTCGCGGAGCGACATCCGCCCTCCGTCAGTGATGACACTGATGACAGATGACAGTGATACGAGACGCAGGGATGGCAACCGCGACGGCTGGAATCACCATTCACCGTTCCTCGTAGAGCAGAACGAGCTGAACCTTTCGCTCCTTCTCGCTCTCTCTTTCTTTCTCTACGCAACGTCCAGTCATATAGTTGATTCATTTCGAGTGCATCAAGTGTAGCACGGAATAGCTACAGGGAACAAAACTTGTGGACGCGATCTCGGTGCTTTCTGCACTTGTAACGAGAGAGATATGTACTACATAACACGTAAACGTTGGAGAGAAAAAGAGAGGAGATGAAAAGGTGTAAAAGGTTCAGCTACGAGGAATAAAGCTGAGGTTAGGGAGGACAGTGTAAAGTGTAAACATGGCCACGTCCGTATATGCTACGTATGCTACGTTACGTCTGCGTATCCGATAAATATTTTGACATAAACGGACGACGTCAGGTTTCGGAGGTATCGAAAACGTGTGGGGAAAAGACACGCAAAATCAAGAACAATGTAAAAATGTCACTTTGATCAGTGTGCGCGATAAAGTAAATTGAAAGTTGTTTTCGCAACTTGGTTCTCTGTGTGATCAAACAAAGGCAAAGATATATATTAAAATTAAATCAAACGTGCCTCTTCAAATTTCTTTTGAAATAGTACGAGCGTTGAAAATAGGCGATCTTGAATCCAACGTGTACGTTCAATCATTTATGTGGCGTTTATTACGTTAATGGTATTACGTTGGCCAAGTACAGTTTAACAGATTAACCTCTTACCTCTACAAACTCGATAGTTGTGTAAACGTAGAGTTTCTCGTGAGAACATGAGAATAAAAAGTGACAGAGAGACGGAAATGGAAATTTAAAATCCGATAACGTGAGAAATGTATAGCATTCTGTTTCGATTCTTTTCAACTTTGGATTAGAAAGAAATATATACACGGCGTTCTTGGAAAGTGACGATCAACTTACACAAAGGGTTGAGGGTTGAAAGCCCATTGATCAACTTGCAAGTAATATGCGTTCTTGGCGACGTCTCCTTAAAGTGCTACGCACTTGGATTTCCGTTAAACATTATTAATAGTTGTGTGTAATGTGTAACAATAAGGGGGGTGTGCCATTTCGAACTTGCTTGCTATGATGAAAAAATTAAACAGAAAACAAAAACACATGATCTCTTACAGAAATTAAACACAACATTCGACAAGGTCGAAAAACTGACTGGCCTTTAGGAGACATCGTTGAACCATGAATTTCTTATTGACAAAAGTTTGTCATATTTATCATTCTTAAAAGGTTTTCGCCACTTTCCGAAACCTGCCCTGCATATGTATGTGTAAATTTGCATGTGTAAAAGTAGATTTTTCTTAGGGGGGGAAAAAAAATCTAATGGTTTGTCACAAGTTCAGTCTTACAACCAAGGTCTTGCGTACTTACGTAATACTTGATCTTCAGGTTCTCAAATATGGATTTACGTAACGATATTAAGAAGGCAACTTTGCTCCCTTCCGTAGACGACACGGCCAAGTTCTATCGACTGCATGGATTGAGTCAGGCTGCGAAAGATAGAAAGATGAATGAAAGAAAAGTGCGGAAACCACGAAACCTAAATGTCAGTGCATGTGTAATGTATACAATGAGAAATAATATTTGATTTATATTTCACATTTATATTATTTATAAATACGTATTTGTTTATTTACGTTTAGTTATTGGAAGACTCCGACACTAGTAGCGATGACAGCATGGACATAATAACTAGTAAAGTAAAACCTACCTTTGACAAATATGAAGTCTCTGCTGCCATTAAAGAGGTAAGCGGACGGTTCTTGTCTATTAAGAAGGTACGTAGGCTATTAACAAAGAGATGAATCATGTTCTAATTGGAAATGATAGCATCCAGTTGGGATTTTAAGGTAAACGTAACAAGTGTCTTGTAAAAAAAATGTCGAGGAAAGATGTGTAATAACTTTGCATCCTTTAACGTTCGTGTACATCTTTCAAATATGTGTAAAGAAAAAGTTATCAAGATATAACGTGATCTGATATAGGTAAATGGCGGTCGTGACCTTTCGAATAAACATTGGGAAGAAAGCTGGTTAAGAACGCTTGAGATGATGACAAAATCTGAGAAAGAAATACCTCAGACGTGTTCTCAACACGATAATATAAATCAACCTGATGAGGCTAAAGACTTGGACGATAAATATATTAAGCAGAAAGATAGATTGTACAGAAACGCTGCAATTATGGGTCTCGTAAGAACCAAAAAAATTACATTGCAGGATTTGATTCCGTACAATGAAAACACAGCAAAGAAAAATATCGGAAACGACATGGAAACCTTGGTAAGCATAACTAACATACAACATTATTCTATAATGTCGTGTATAACATTACGTTATACATTTGATACGTGTATTCAGAGAGACAGAGTTGTCTAAACATAAGAAAAAACATTTCTCACCTTACGTCATCAGAATGGAACCGCATTCAACAAGTATGTAACGGATACGGATAAATGCCAAGTGGAATCAGTTCCTCTTCGTGAAGATCCTGAAGTTTTTGTTCACCCTTTGCAAATGGGAATAGATACAAAAAAGTTCAAAGACATAGATTTTACCGTAGCACGTATCGGCAAGAAGACAAAAATGACACCACGAGATTATTATCTTGGAGAGACTGACGCGTCTCGTTTTGATTTTGTAAAGAAAAAAGATGTTACCTAACATGATAGATATCGTAAACATTATCCTTTATCACACGCATAATAGCTAACAATATAGACATAAGAGTTAGATATGCAAAAAATAATGTCAGTATTAAAATAACGTATTTGTTCGTAAGAGCTCAAAGTTTTAGAGTGTATGTATATGAGATTAAAATGGGACGCGCGCGTGGAGAATAGTGTAGAGATATATTTGCTAAGAGGACGCAATGGATATCAATAAAAATAAAAGTATGTGGACATTAAAAGGATTTTTTTTTATCTTCCAAAAACATTACTGCATTTAGACGTTACTACACGGAGTAGTAGGGTATTCTATTATACACATATATTACATGACCATAATGTTGTATCGTACTAGTGTTTTTTGAAAATATAGCGAAAATTTATAAATAACTCTAAAGCCTAGTAAGACCTGTATATTATTACTGTTCCTATAACAATAAATATTAGTTGTATATTATTTCCGAAGAAGACGTTTCACGTATAAAACATTTGTTTTATTGCATTTTATGTATTATAAATGATGGATTAATCATATTGATTTTTCATAATCGCACATCATTTACTTGCGTTTTATGTATTGCTTACAGAACACTAAAGGCCCGAAGGATGTATTCTAAAAGGCAAAAATACTTGATTTATTTATTTAATTAAAGGCAAGCGTACGTTTTTATATATTAATAATAAAAAAGTTAATCATGTTGTGTAAGATACTTACAAAGACAATAAATATTTCTTTTTAATTTATTATTCTGGAAATACGTAAACACAAATCTATCCTTATTTTTTTTAGAAAATATTAACGTTATGTATGTTGGCTAATTTATGTACTCTCCAAATGATGATTTTATTTTTTTAAATAATTTTAAATATTTTAATCCATTTTTTAGAATAGACTATTATTATGATTCATAGGCCTATAGGCAAGTGCGGTCGCACGACAGCCGTGCGCATGACATCTGACAATATTAGTCTACACGTTCTTTAGTACGTAATTTAATTTTTATTTTTTATTTTATTTACACATTTTATTATAAAAGTCCTGGAACACCCTGTATAACGTATTACTCAGAGCTTTACAAATAACGTGTCACACTGATATAAATGAATAAAATTTATATTATATACAATCAATAAGATAAAACAACACGCGTAAAAAGGTATATAAAAATAGTCTATGAATAAAAATTATATCATGTCGTTCTTACATTTGATTTTGAGCAATGATTTTGGTCTGATCAGTTCACATCAATGGTAAATGTAATAAATATAAATAAGAGTGCACGTACTTTGTACAGGCAAATGGGGGATTATTACAAATTTTTTTAACAACTTGTACGTTTTTAAATTTTTTATTAAATTTTATTGCGTATTGGACGTAAAACTGAGAAAGAACTAATAAAGAAAAAGTGACTTACACAGGGTACGTACTAGCGCAAGGTAACGAGCAGAAATAAGATTCAAATTTTAAAGCTGTACCCACCGACGTTTTTATCTCAACAAGTAGCAGAGGTAGACGTACGAGCTTCCTTATATAACACGCAAAGCAGGCAGTTCTGCATAAGTAGCAGCATTTCGCTTCATCTAAATATTCGACTAATGTATACGGTATTGTACTTGCATCGTATGTTATCCTACAAAGATGTAAATTTCTCATTATCTCGGTTCGCGTTTCACGTATCACGTATCTCAAGAAATAAAAACCTAGATTTCAGGATACTTTTCGCTGACACGTCAACAAGGCTTGGCATTCTTATGCTCGTTGTACTCTCCGTACCATGAACGTACGTTTTAGTGTCATGGGTAAATGGATTTTCGGTAACATCTAAAAACTGTAGTCGTAGATGCGTGATGGTAGCTGGTAAATACGACAAACGGTTTCTCGCCACGTCCAAAACTTTCAGATTTCGCAGAGCTCCGATATTATGTGGTAGATACGCCAACTCGTTTTGGCTAACCTTCAAATGTGCCAAGGCATTTAGGTTTCTGATTTGTATCGGCAACTCAGTCAGCTGTAATAAATTATATTATATTATTAACAACGGCTGTATCACACGCTCTAGTTTAACTTTGGTAACTGGATACTCTGGATACGTTAACTTACCGAATTGTCACTTATATCTAAGAATTGTAACGTGTGCTTAATGGCAGTTTGTTCTAGCCATGCCCACTTGGATCCAGGCGACTTTCCAAGCGTATTCCGCGATAGTACAAGCTGTTGAAGGTGAGGTAAGGTGCCTACCTCCCTCGGCAGATAGGAGATCTTATTGTCCGATAGATCTAGAACGTTTAGACTTTGCAGACGCAAAATTTGCCGATCAAACGACTTTCTGTCCAGGCCTCTTAAAATTAGCTGCTCCGTCGTTCTTGGGAAACCTTGCAAAGTCGGATACTCAGATTTTTTATTCACCACAACTTTCGTTTTTACCAGGCAGAATTCACTCGAGTTGAAAAACACGTTAGGCGTAAGAGTTACACTCTTTACAATGTCCTTTACAACCATGTCGTGATGTTGAAACTGTGCGTTTCTTATAAGATTCAGTACATGAATGAAGCTCTTTACGTGAATCGACGTACTCTGAATGATCAGATCGTGACACGGTCGCGTTAGTCTTATCGTAACTTTGCCATCAGCGATAAACTTGGTAAACACCTGTTCTACGTTGTTGACAATCTAGAAGAAAAAAAAAAGACGCGTATTAGGTATATATCGTTGAAAATCAAAGTGAACGGCGCAGTTCAAGCTCCATGCTTCAAAACCATGAAAACTGATATGCCAAGCTACGTTGTTTTGCAGCGCGTAGACGACGCGACGATGGCTCGTGTTGCCTACCTGATACCTCGTGCCCTGCTTTTTCTGTCGCGTTTGCAGATACAGGTACACTTCGTTGTTCCTGTCTGATTTCTTCGTGAACGCCAAGATCGACTGCGATCGTCTCTGCGAGCAGACGGACAACGTTCTGTCATGGATCTCGACCGTGCAGTGAAATTTCATGATCGGTTCGCACCGCGTCTTGGATATGTGGCAAACACGGCGGCATCAACACGCCGAGACGTTCAGACGTTCAGACGTTGCCCCGGCAATGTTAAGTGGGACGATCTTCCCAGCTTCCGAGACGCCGCGATAACGAGGGTCACCCTAGCGACTCGAGCGTATCACCAACCTCACGTCGCCTCGATATTCAAAAGTTGTTGTTAGCAAAATACTCGTTTGAGCGGAAACACGCGCGGAAGGAAACAGCTGGTGCCGGTAAGCTAGTGATTGAACGTGATTAGTTCTTACTTATGGATCCAACCAATCACGTTCAACGCGTGGGCCGCGTTCCAAAAATCACTCTAGTCAACTACGTGTAAAATGCTATAGTATACGTGACGTAAACTATAGATTTGAGTTACCTAGAGTGAATTTTAGAACGCAGCGCGCACGCACACACACCTGACACACCCCTGTGTGTGAGTGTTTACGAGAGGTTAGGTTAGTTAACCGTTAGTAGCGTCGCGGTCGTTTCCGCGTAGGCGCGAAAACGTGCCGCGTGGCTGGCTGATGGCTGATATCCTCTACTTCCATTATCCAATGTTGGCGGGAACGTACCAGCAGGGAGCCAGGACCGCCTGGACCGCCTGGACCGCATCACCGCAGGACACAGTGACAGTAGTGACACAGTGACACAGTGCGCGTCCTGCGCGAAGGCGTCAACGTCAACGGATCCACCCGGTGACTAGGAACTCTAGGCTATAGGAAGATCAGTCAACAGCGAATACTCCTCAAGTCCTCAGTCCTCTTCAAGCTCTTCGCTCTCTATTCAGATCCCTCCTCCTGCTTGCTCCTGTTCTTATCGCGATGGTTCGCGGTGGGCATCGCGCGGTTAAGCGTAAGGTCGCTACCCGGCGATCGAGAGATGAACCACGGGGTGAGTGAGCCATACCCATACCGCGGCTTGAGGAATCGCGCGCTCACTTAGCTGTCACTACGAGATTTGCTGTGATGCGTCATCAGTTGATTCGCATTTCTTTTCTTGACAACCCAGCCAGATTAGTTGCCATTAGTTGCCGTAGTATAAGACAACTCCTATAACATTTTCTGCAGTTGCAAATATTGACAAGAACGTATACGCACTTTTGTCAATATGCAACAGCCTTTGTATTGCTGTTTTGTCCTCGTTGCTCTGGTGTGATCAGATTTGGTTCACATTAGAGACCAACACTAAGGATACGCTACATAGTAGACTCTGGTTTTGCGCATTTGTTTCCCTTTTGGCAACATTTCACAACCGAAATGTTTGCTGGGAATATGTATACCAAGTAGAATGATAAAGGGAAAAGGAAATATATTAATGTCTCTTCTTAAATAAAAGGCAGTGTATAATCTGATTTTATATTGAAAGTTATCCAAAGGTGCACAACATTGATCACCATATAAATATCAACAGAACGTTGAGCTTGAAAGTGGTCACTGTAGACTGTGGCCGGTCGCGGCCACTCCAACTTTTGCTTGTTACTTTTGTTTGCTATCTAAAATATAAAATCAAATTATACGAATACCGTGTGTGTTTATTCATGAATATTGCTCTTAGGGCCAGTTGTTCCAACGTGTTGGTAAACTAACTAATAATTAAATCATGTGTCATATATGTGTCTTTGTTTTTCCTTCAACGTAAACTTGTGCCACTTTGACTGTTGTTACAGAAAGCGAACCAGGTTGCAGCAGAAATAAAATGCTTCGAAGCAACGGGAAAAACAATAAAGACGTAGATGGAGTACGTGAAGAAGCTGATGTAGATTCCAAACGTACGTCAGACCCCGCGGTAAAAAGAAGGACGAGTGAAACGAATAAGGGGACGCGGGTGCTCGATCTTGGTGAAATGAACACCGAAACGGATGAAACCCCGAGACGTTCCCTGGAATTTGATAAGGAAAATCACGCGCCGGAAACAAATCAAGAGGAACGGACAGAAAATCCGGAAAAGAGAATAAAGACAGGAACGAATGAAAAGATGTCTAAATTAAAATCTCAAGATAAAAAGACATCTGTTGCGATAGAGCGATGCCTGTACTGTAAACAGATGTTGAATACGTTAACATTGTATCAAGGGCATCCAAATGGTGCGGTCGAAGAACAGATAGCTTTAACAGATCCTAAGCTGTGCTTATTTATTGGAGATGAATCTTTTATAGACGAAAGCGATGAGAGACCGCAAAATAAATTAACTCATTTTAGGTAAATCTTCATGTCTTTTATATGTTTAGTTTCTCTCAAAATTGTAGAGCAGAGTACTTGAGAGCGATATTAATATTAAGAAACGTATAGGTACGCACTTTAAAGTTAAACTAATATAAAAAAGTGATTTTTTTTTTTAGTGTTTATGATTTGAATGGGCACCTGTGTTCTTTCGACACAGGACTCATAGAGAAAAACATACTGTTATATTTTTCTGGATATATGAAAGCTATTTATGAGGAAAATTCTTCGCCCGAGGGAGGTATACCGACAAAAGATATGGGGCCAATTAATGAATGGTATGTCACTGGATTTGACGGAGGAGAATTGGCATTAGTAGGTTTTAGTACTGCATTCGCGGAATATATTTTGATGGAGCCGTCGGAAGCTTATGCACCGTACATGGATGCTGTTAAAGAGAAATTATATATGAGCAAAGTAGTCGTAGAATTTTTGCTAGATGACGTTACGTCAACCTACGAAGACTTATTGAATAAGCTTCAAGTAAGTTTGTTATTTCATATCTCAATATGTTTTTATTATTTCCGTATTTCCATCGTTGTTTTGAACGCGTAGGTTTTATTATTCTTGTCTCGTTCCAGACAGTAGTACCGCCTAAGGAAACCATGAAGTTTACAGAAGATTCGTTGTTACGTCATGCACAATTTATTTGCGATCAAGTTTTTTCATTAGATACGTGTGCTGGCTCTGACGATACTCTTCTCATTACGGCTCCATGTATGCGATCTCTCATGAATCTCTCTGGCGTCACGTTCGGTAAGAAATCGGCCGTTCGTCCAATGAGACGTAAGCCGAAAGTTAAAACGCCTGTCTGGTCAATGGCTACTACGACAAAATTAGTTAGCAATATGTTTGAAAATATTTTTGCTGGTCAACTTGCTAAGCATACCACTAATAAGGTATGTCGTGCCATATGTTACACAACGCGTGTAGTATCTTTTTTATCTGTATTATATTGTTAATCATTTTTTTCTTTTTGTCAGTCACTAATAAAAAGGAGGCGATGCGGTGTTTGCGACAACTGTCAGCAACCCGAATGTGGTATTTGTCATGCTTGTAAAGATATGCCGAAATTTGGAGGCAAAGGAATTCAAAGGCAAGCATGCATTAGAAGAAGATGTCCAAATTTGGCAATTCAGGTATACGTTACACTTGTTAAATGTAAAGATTTACGTGCACGTATTATTTATCTCCTGATTATATAAAAACTAAAACATATTTTTAAAAATAGATTAACTTTTTTTTTTAATATTCGAAATTTATATTATAATGTTCAGTTAAAGATATATTTTCTTTATAAAGGAAGCAGAAGATTCTGATCCAGAGAGTGAAGAGCAATATGATGATCTAACAGAAGATAAAACAGTACACGATCAAGAAAGAAATCTTAATAAAAATGAAGATTTTAAAGAACTTTTAATTAAGAAAGATATAATATGGGAGAAGAAAGACAAACGTGTCGATGGGGATAAAACGTACTATAAATCAGTAATAGTTGGGAACGAAAAAATCGAAATAAACGAACATGTCTTGTTGGAGCCTAGAGATCCCACAATTCCTATACAAGTTTGCAAAATTGTGTTTATGTGGGAGAACGCGTTTGGAGAAAAACGATTTCACGCAAACCGTCTTTATAGAGGCACCGATACCATACTTGGTGAAACTTCGGATCCTATAGAATTATTCCTAAGTGAACAATGTTGCGAGGCATCGTTTACGTCTGTTAGATCAAAGGCAACGGTTATCAATAAAAAGATGCCTGAGAATTGGTTTGAATTAGGTAAGAATATTAGATTATTATTAGAATATTAGATTCTGCGTGCTGTTATATGGAGCCAAGTGCTACACAAGTAATATTAATAATAATAAAAGTAATGCTGGTGGATAGAACTATCAAGTCCCTAACGTCAGGTAAATCTAACTAAGAAATTTATACGTGCCATTGGTTTTTGAGGCTGATTTGTCAACTCCAGCTTGGTATTCTGTAACACGATGCAGCCCACACATCACCCACATTTTTTTTTTTTATGTTTTGTCACTGTATTTACATAATCGCATTTACACAATTTTTTTATATTACAGGTAATGTGGATATAGATAATGATATAAAAGATACAGATGGTAAGACATTCTTTTATCAAATGAAATATGATCCTGAAAGTGCTCGATTTGAGAATCCACCACCGGATCCGGAATGTCCAGGAAAAATTAGTCATCGATTCTGTCCCTCTTGCATTCGGTTGGCGATATCAACGCAACGTGATATACCCAAGGTAAGGAAATAAGAAAAGATCAGATTTGACCTTGGAAAAATTTCATCCAAGAGAATTTGAATTTCTCTTAAACTCTACAAGTATGACGTTGGATCGAAACGATAATCAAGTTGTCATCTAATACGATTTTTAGGTCTATAATCGAATAGAAGAGAAAAGCAGTAGGGAAGTGATTTACGACGTAGTAAAATACAAAGGTGAAGAATATAAAGTCGGTAGTGCGGTATTCTTATATCCACAGGCTTTTGAATTTAAGCATAAACGAAAATACCAACAATCTAAAAATTCAAAGATCAAATTAGACCAAGTAGATGAAGATATGTACCCGGAGTTTTACAGAAAAAAACTTGACAAAGGAATACTTTCAAATCGTGATACACCCGAACCTTTTCATATTGGTTATATTAATACAATATATGCTACGACAACTGACATATTAGTGGCACCTTCAGACATTTTTATTAAAATAAATAAAATGTACAGACCGGAGAATACTCACCGAGATTTAGCACTAATGGAGCAATCGGACATTAATATGGTCTATTGGAGCAACGAGAGTAAGTTGAGAATTTCTTCTTGTCGTTTTGAGATAAATTTAATATTTTTTGAGGACGTAAAAATACCCATTTGGCCTAAGATCTGTATTTGGCTGTATTTTTTTTAATTAAAAGATTCGTTTTGTTTCTCTGTGTAGTGTGCACCGTCAATTTTTCTGTGGTTGCCGGTAAATGCTACCTGACATACTTTAAAAACATGAGTGAATCCATTGAAGAATGGTCTACGAGCGGTCCAAACAGATTTTATTTTACTGAAGCATACAATCCTGCAGAAAAAACATTCGATGAACCGCCTTATGACATTATTAATACGAGTAAATTTGGAAAAGGAAAGGGAAAGGGTAAATCTATAGCAAAGAAAGTGGAAAAAACTGAAAAGAAGCAGGTTTTTGAAACACCCGTGGACTATCCTACTATATCAAGAAAATTGAGAATGTTGGACATGTTTGCCGGTTGTGGAGGTACGTTACGTTATATATACTTGTTCTCTCTCCCCTTTTTCTCCTTTCTCCGTTAATCTTCCATTCCCCGTTCATTCTCCTTTACATATACTTGATTCATGTTATAATCATTTGTAAAACAGGATTATCTGAAGGAATGCATCAAGCGGGTGTAGCTGAAAGTCTGTGGGCGGTTGAAAAAGATAACGCTGCGGCAAATGCGTTTCGCTTGAACAATCCGAAGGCTACTGTGTTTACAGAGGATTCCAACAAGCTGTTACAAAAAGTGATGAATGTAAGTTTCCATCACTACATGTTTCCACACATCTATTATTCGCCTTCGTACACTAAGCAATAAATATTTTACTGTTATTATCAAATAATTAACATGGAAAATATTACAGAGATACGTTGCGTCTCTTGATAGTTTTTCTCTTTAAATTACAAGAATATTTATTAATATGTATAAGAGAGAAGAGAGAATATATATTATATTTTGATTATTTTTTCTACTATATAATAAAATTAGTCAATAAAATTTTGTTTTCTGTCTCAGGGTGAAAATGTAGATGATAATGGCCAAAAACTTCCTCAGAAAGGAGATGTTGAACTTTTGTGTGGTGGACCACCGTGTCAGGGTTTCAGCGGCATGAATCGCTTCAATTTTCGGCAATACTCATTATTTAAAAATTCTCTTATTGTTACGAGTTTAGCTTACTGCGATTATTATAGACCGAAATTCTTCCTGATGGAAAACGTGCGAAATTTTGTATCCTTTAAAAAAAGTATGGTGCTGAAATTAACTTTAAGATGTCTCGTTCGTATGGGTTATCAGTGTACATTTGGTATCCTCCAAGCTGGAAGTTATGGGATACCACAAACGAGAAGAAGGTTGTTTTATTTTCCTTTACAATCAAAATGTTACTGATGGTATATCTAGTTTCATTTTAATGATAATTTATCGATTTGTAGGATGATACTCATAGCCGCTGCACCTGGAGAGATACTTCCAAGGTATCCAGAGCCTACGCATGTGTTCAATAAACAATGTTGTTCGTCGAATGTACTAGTGGATAATAAAAAGGTATGCCCTTATTTTTATTTGTTTTGTATTTATGATATATATGTATGCATTTGTGTGTGTGCGTGCGTGTGTGATATATATATATATATATATACTTTGCGACATTAATTTTGTAAGTTGATATAAATTAGATTGCACGTACGCGTTGCAAAAATTAATATATACACACACACACACACACACACACGCACGCTATCATGAAGCTTTTTTGCACTAATGAAATCTATATATATACTTTAGTTTACTTTGGCTTGGAAAAAGTCTGCTCCATATAGAACAATCACTGTAAAAGATGCTCTGTATGATTTACCGGCAATTAAATCTGGTTCGAGCGTAGAGGAAATGTCTTATGGTGGCGAACCGTTAACACATTTTCAGAGAAAGGTATTGTAGAAACGTATCTCCCCGTATATGTTTGCAAACAAACATCAGAGTTCTCACTTGATTTATTCATTCCAGATGAGGGGTAAACCGTATCGATCGATATTGATAGATCATATATGCAAAGAAATGAGTCCGCTTGTAGAGGCGCGAATGAGCCTCATTCCAACTACAATCGGTGCCGATTGGCGTGATCTACCGAACATCGTGATGCGATTGAGTGACGGTAACTTTACCAAGAAATTGTACGTGCAGTATCCATTAGAATTTAATATCCTTTAAATTCTTTGATTATGATTACGTGACCAAATCTGAATTTTATTGTTTTTTTTTCTTTTTGTTTTTTAGAGAATATGCGTACCATGATCCGAGAGTTGGAAGGAGCTCTACGAATGCACTTCGCGGAGTATGTAGTTGTTGTACTGGTCAACCATGTGATCCTACTGATAGGCAATATAATACTTTGATTCCATGGTGTTTGCCACATACCTCGAACCGACAAAACAATTGGACAGGTTTATACGGTAGAATTGACTGGAACGGAATTTTCGGTACAACCATCACTAATCCGGAACCGATGGGTAAACAGGTATGTTGTGATAGATGTAAAAATGCTGCAAATAAATGCTCCAATAATTTGAAATAATGAATAAAGTGCGAGATCGCTGATGTTTAATAATTTCTTAAAATACTACTGAATTGACGTCGTTCTATCATGTTTCGTCGATAATTTCATCGATACAGCATACAATTAGAGCCAAGTGAGTGTGCTATTCAAATGTAAATTGATTTTCAGGGTCGTGTGTTGCACCCAGTGCAAAATCGAGTTGTAAGCGTGAGGGAATGTGCGAGATCTCAAGGTTTTACTGATTCATATCGTTTTTTCGGTACAATAGCTGATAAGCATCGACAGGTTGGTAACGCGGTACCACCACCATTGGGCGCTGCTATTGGGCACGAGATAAGAAAATGTATCCGTGACACGACGTTAAACACAGAACCCAAACCTATGAATGGCTATAGTGTTGAACCAACAACGAGTAAAAGTCTCGACAATAGCCTCAACGAAAGTCTTGACAAAAGTTACGACGAAAATTTTAATAAGAATGACAAAGATGTGCCTGATGCCCCAATAGCTTACGACAATGCCAACAACAATCTTAACAATAACAAGAATACGGTCGATCTATGAAATTTATACTGATGAAGAAACGAAGAAAGAAAAATTATTGGACGAAATAGTATAATGGTTTTTACATATTATTTGTCCGGTATTATACTCTGATATCTCTTTTATATGCATCGATAAGAATAAACCCATGTTGTACGTAATATTTGTAATAGTAATTTAAATTTAGAGATGGGGTATAGAAGGCTCTCCGTACAAGAATATTCGCAACACATCACGTTAGGTTGAGTGCTGATTATATATTTACTTGGACTTGGGGTCCATACAAAGAAAGATGTAACGTAATAAAAGCATGTTATACGTTATGTCTTTGTGCGTGTTGGTCCGGTTGGTCTACGTGTACAAGTCAAAGTTCACGTACGGGTCAGTAAATATATGTGTGCGGAAAGCCTATAACCTAGAGATTAGAGTCTAGGCAATCATTTTACTTGGTTCTTACGTTCCATTGGTTAAGGTGGACGTTCACGGAACGTTTCTATTTAGTTTTTCGATACAGACCATCTCGTTTTTATTTCATTGATTGATGACCTTTTTAGATTAGATTGTAAAGCTTACAGCACATAATGCGTGTGTTTTGCTACTGGTTTTGCTGGATAGATTCATTGCGTGCTGCTGGTTTTAGCTTCACATAATTTTTATTTATTTATTTTTAATACACATGTGCCGTAACATATGGGACCCTCTTCAGCGGTGGACAGAAGACACAAAAGACTTGTTGTATCATAATAAGAAGTATTAAAATGACTACCTTTGGTCTGAATGCAAGCCTGCAGTTATCGTATCGTAGAATGTCGCAGTGTCGCACTTTTATTACTATTATTTTCATTACGCATGTTATGTTATACATCAGATTTTTTGTAGTATATTACATAGACAAAAGTACAAAAATTATATTTGATTTTATCGGGACGTACACTTGCATGCAAAATTACAATTTCTCGCTGTTACGCCACTTATACTTTCTTTTACTGCGAGCTTGCATGGTTTGTCGTACTAGTAAGTTGAACGGTGTTTCTACTACCAAGGACAATACGTAGGAACATGTATAAGTAATTGTAAGATATCCCATCAACACGATACCCTGAAAATAAATGGTTGCGATAATAACACACAAGTTGTTTAAACCTTTTAGAATTTTAAATGTTCGTTTACTTACCAAGGGAACAAGTTCAAAATGAACAGACGTTTCACTCAGTAGGCGAATCGAATGTACAACAAGAGGATTTATAAGATAAGCGCAATACGACAGTCTGCTAAGAGGAGCCCATCCTTTAAATGATAAGATACGATAAATGATGCCTGTAATAAGGTAAAAGTTGATGTTTAGTTTGTAATATATTTATATAAATTTTTTTAGTATTTTAAAAAGTAAAGGATTATATATATATATTGTATTCATTATGCCACTGTTCATTATAACAAAAATGTTTCTTAAATAGTAACGTGAAAGTGAAATTAAATCGCATGTGGATTGCGAATATATTATACAACAATTTTCTAGTATCTAATAAAAAGAATCTGATAAAGATTTAATAAAATATTATTAATAAACTAACCACCGTGTTGAGTAAGGCACGCTATTGTAACCCATGCTATACCTGTGGCCCAAATGCCTTTGTGCAATGCGGCATAAATAGCAGCAGGTAAAATGGGTATTTGTCGCTTGTACGTGCCGAATACCACAATAATGTTGCAGGCACTACCAAAGCACCAGCATAAAATTACAGTTCTCTAAAATTTACGTTAAATTGAATTATAATATGACAAGAGTAATTTAAAACTTTTGTACTTGAGTATTTTCTTTACGCAATACTACTAAACTAATACGTTATATATTTTTTTTAATCAGTACGTATAGCGTGTTGTATAATTATTTCTGAAAAAAGCCATTTTACTTTTTTGCTACATAAAATTTACATGTATAAATCAAACATGAAAATATAAATCAACGTTTTACCGTCTTCAAACGCAACTTTCCGTTTAGTTGCGTTAAAATGTAACCGGCAATCATTCCAACGATATATGGACTTGCTCTGACCCACGGTGGAAAGTATAAGACATCCATAAGCCTGTATTGTTCGTCCAACCTGTGTAACAACATGGAAAAAATGCTCTTTTAATTGTTCTCTTGAGCAGGATGTTTCAATCGACTTACGTCGGAATATATTCGTAAATGTATGAAAGATATCCGGTAAGGAAAATTGAGCCTATTAAAAGTGCACTCAATATAGCTATTGCTATGTAAAAGTACCTGAAATTTATATAATTAATGTTTAATTAAAAAATATTTACACTGGCTATGTGTTGTATGACCGTCGCAGTAGTCAACTTACATTGTCGACAAAATTAATAGCGCTACAGCAATAATGAAGAATTGCATATCTGCAGATAAATACCAGCTCCAACTCATACACTTGAAGAAAAAAAAGAATTTGAGATTGAAGATTCTATATATATGTGCTTTTAAGCACATTCTGTGCTAAACTAAATGTATTCGTACCATTGTTTTAAGACCGAATAGATTATTTATGTATAGAAGGTTCCTCCACCAGTACTTTGAGCAGGTTTCGTGTGGTCTCTCGTATACGTAAAATGGGGAGGTCTTGTCGAACCAAGTAAAACTTACGTGCGATATTGCCAATACCATCATATAAGCTGGCGTCAGCCTAAAGATGAAATTTATGGATAAAAGAAAATACATTGTTAGCTTACCATTGACGTTGACATTACGTACTAGATATTTTAAAATTGTCTTTATGTCGTGTCTTTTTCGTTGTCAAGATAACGGAAGAACATACCGGATAAATCTTCTCAGCACAAGGAGGAAGAATTCATTTATCTTTGCCTGATAAGTAAGTGGTTGTATCCGATCTTTGTTCATTTTATCCTTAATATAAAAATAGGCCACCAAAAGTCCGCTTAAAAAAAAAAAGGTATCGACTCCTAAATGTGAATTCATTAATATTTGATTAGTGAAGCCATCGCTGAACTTCCAGGCCCACACTTTATTGTCTGTGTACGGAAAAACAGTATACGTTTAGTGTAATAAATAAGAATCGGACCCAAGAGTCGGTCGCTGATCTTCTACAGATCACTTTCAATGATTACTTGCCCGTGTAGTCTGCCATGTACATTGGGGCATGGCCTGCGAGTAGCCAACACATACTTAAAAATTTTAAGCCGTGAATAATAGGCAGTGCGTCGGCGTGCAACTTTGTATTAAATATTATTTTTGTATTCGTGTAGGCGGAAAAGCATAATAGTACTTTTCCAATTCTACTTGACCGTAACGGAGTTGCTTCCATTTCCATTTCTTGAATTGTGTTCTTTCCATCTAAAAATTCGGGGAATAGTATTAATAAAACACTAATATAATAGAAATTAACGTGTGCAAAACGTATATTATTAAAGAAAAGATTTGAAATGTTTTTTTCGGTATGCGATACTTACCAGTGTCAATTTTATTCTTTTTATTTGAATATTTCTGATTCACGAATACATCGTACACCGTCCCGATTATAACCATGAAGATAGAAAGCACTAAAACAATGCTACAAATGTAAAATTAATAAAATTAATAAAATTAAACCTATTAAAATTAATAAAAATATGCGAAATATCTCCTTAATATTTCTTCAGATTTATAGCTACTTTTGAATGAAAACTTGTTTCTAACGTATATAATGTGTGCAAACGCGTGATATGGAATATATCATTTTATTTGTATTATTAATTGTGCTTAACAATTTCTTGACATACCAAATGATTGGTGTAGCACCACTAATGAGCCATTTATAATCATCTTTTAGATTTTTAACCTGGATCATCTTAAAGTCCGCGGAATAAAGATCACTAATTATAAGAATTCTATCACGGAATACTCTTTCCAAAATAAAACTTATATCATTTTCAGAGCATGAGGCTGGTAAACAAAGTCCGAGTGTGATGACATCCTAAAATAAAAATGTCTGTTCAACATATGATTTAATATTGAATATATACACATCAATGTCCATATATCGACAAGTGTAGCCTGCGGCGACACGGTTTAGTAAATAATTATAAATAATGAAAAACAATTATAATATATTTCGACTTTCGATATATGTGTATATTAGGTATGTATATTAGGGAGATTGTGTTACCGTCGACCTCTTTTTGCAATATCGCGACTTGTGCGCGTGTATAATTTTTATCTAAAATCTTAAATTTTTTCATAAAATAACCTTTTTAAGATAATCTTTCAAACGTCCATTTATATATGTAGACGTAAATCTTTTGGTTTAAAATTTAAATCTGAAAAATGTCAACGTAACGTACAATATCAGGACTATCATTATAAATAACAAGCAATTTTTTGTAAACTATTAACTCGTTGATAATATATGCGTCTTTTTGCGATAGCTGGTTTTCATATTCCAACTGTGATTAAAAGTTTTTTTCGATGGACGATGATTCTTGGTGGAAACGAATTTTTATTACTTTTCCATCGTTGATAGCGCGCGATTCCATCTTTCAACGTCATCGTATATATAACATTTGTTTGATGGCATGTGACGAATTGAATTTTTTTCTTGAGCATTAAGAACGTACTTTGCCGAAATTTTGCCATCTCCATAAAGCTTTAATGTGTTGTGTTTATTATAGTTTTATCATTTATGTATTTCGCAATGGTACACTTTTTTATGAGTAAATTTACTTGACGTAATAAACACATGTCAAGTACTGTATCTATTTTTAATGTAAATCATTATTGACAAAGATTTGAAAGACTTGACATTTTAATTTTTACTAATTATATAAATGTTAACAATATTGCACGTTGCGCGTGTTAACTACGTTTTAGATTCTTATCTCGATTCTACAGCTATTAGCGATTGTACAGCTATTATTACATTAACAATGAGATATAAACTTACTTCATTAGGTAGATTTATGTGGTACTGAAGAGTACTATTGTGTTTAAAATGGGCAGCAAAGTAATTTGTTTTGAAAGGCGGAATCTCCTTTTGTGGATCACGATACAGCGTGTTGTTTAATAAATGCAGCTTTGAAATCGGTAGAGGAACAGTACTCATCACATCGATGCACTGGCTACGACTGCCCAGCCAATAATTATTTCCATAAAAAAAACTTGATTGAACGTCGCCGCTAGAATCCAGCACTTTTAAATAAAAGATAGACAAACGTTGATTGCATAAAAATTATAAAAAAATATTGAATAGTCTCTCATTTATTGTCAGTTGTTTATAGGTTTTGATAATACGTATTAATTTTGAAAAGCAGTCTAGATATTTACAATAATTATCAAGATTTTCCCTCTTGATTATTTAGTATTAAATAAACATAATTGACTTTTTTTCCTACTGTTATAAAAGACGTACATTTCTTATTGTTACGACACATTTTATTACAAAAGTCATATTTTATAGTAATTATTGTAAAATAATTACAAATACGTATGTTTCATAAATAAGACGGCATATTTACGCAGTGATATGAAAAATGTAGTCGCAAAAATACATTTCTTTTTTTATCACAATATTCGATTAGCTTTCCGACCTTAATATATTAAAGTGCATTATCTATACTATTATTATAATTAAGAATTTTACATACTTTTCAGGCTCCAGAGTATTCGTTGATCAACAGCCTCTCGGAAATCCAACAATTCCTTTTCGCATAACGACGAATTTAAAAGACCGGAAGCTCGCGAAGCAACAGCATAAGCGGGCAGCATACGGTTAATAATGTCATTGTTGTTGCTGCTGTCATTATTCAATCTATGACTTTGTTGTGCGGGGGGTGCACAGAGTAACGTGGAAAAGTTTATGCAAGCGCACAAAATAAACGCAAGTTGCCGTCGCGACATAATGCGACTTTAACACATAATAGTCACTTTTTATTTCCTTATTGTAAATTAGTAAACATTGGTACTGATCCTAAAATTAATCTTGAGATACACAAGATTGAAGCTATTATTATTTATACACGTCAACAAATTTTGTTTCAAAGTTTACTCTCTTTCCTGATATATATATATATATATATATATATATATAAGAAAAAGGGCACTTTTGGAATGCAGATAACAGAACCGCGCGAATGGAGCCGAGAGTCGAGATTCGTTCGAGATAATTGTTAACGCACTGTCGATGAATTTCATTTGTTACGTGCCAACAGTTGCGCGCAATTCAAAGTTTTATAACGTGATCTCTGATTTATCTCTGATTTGCACAAGAATACGTCGTACGATCAGTGAGATTCGACGAACGAAAAAGGACTGGTATATATAAGTGGAAGTAACGTGGATTTGTCTAGTGAAAAACAAAGCGTCCTTGGCGTCGATTTATTAAATTTTTTGTCGAGATGTCGTAAATGTCACTTGTGCCACTGATGTATATATTATTTTATATTCAAAATTCAATCATATTGTTAACGAGTTTCCAGTATGTTGAGAAAGCAAAATTGAATGGCAAAATAAAAATACTTGAGCAACTTCCAAATACCTATATGTCAATATTGCACAATATAATTATATGTCACGAGAAGCAAAACGACAGACGTTAATCATTTCTTCCGAAAGTCCAAATCTTTAAAGAGACAGATTCGTACCAATTCTTTATTCTTAACAAAATATTAAGGGAGAATATTAGAAAAGATTATTGTTAACATTTATTGTCACATATATCTTTGTAATATCCTTATAAATATTATCTATTTGAATATACATTTATTAGACTTTTTATTAATATTTAAGAAAAACACGGTCTCTTTGATTAAGATTGATTTCGATTTACTTTGAATGCTCGATTGAAAAATATCAACAAATAGAAATAATTAAGACGATTTATCGCGTTTCTTTTGCGACTGAAAAAACACACACCACGCATTGTGCGTCTCTAAATTATGTAAAATAATTTATATGCCGCGCAAGCAAATATGATATCTATATACTTGAAAAATGATATTACGTCATTTTTCACAAATGTCAACGTCGCATGTATACGTGTCCAATTAATAATAACATATTTCCTAATCTCTCTCTCTCTCTCTTACCTAATATAACTGGTTTCGTTAAATTCATTATTGTTTTTGCCATGTCGATTTTTCGCGCATTGCACATCAGGATAATGTGATGCAACGTATGCATATATATATGCATATATATATATATATATATATATATATATATATATATAATTTATAAAAGAAAATTTATTAATTTATAAAATAAGGTATCCGTAATTTACATTCTTGAAAAATTCGAGACGATGGAAGCGATTTATAACAGCGAAGGACAATCGTCAAATTGTATGCAAACGTGTTGCCGAAATCCGACGATATATTATATCGTAAAAAAACGGTTGAAATATTATTCATATTAGGTGCTTTCCATTTACATCAAAACTCGCATAATTCTCATCACTCGTGACCTCGTTCCAATCCTTTTTGGCAATTAATGAATAATAAAGACAGAATGAGACACGTCACAAGTGAGAATTAATTATCAGAGTTTTGATGTAAATGGAAAGCATACCTACAAAAACTGTAAGACAAAGGGAACGAAAAATTGATTGATACGACTGTACATCTAGATATAAACAGTAAAATTGCTAATAAATTGGAAAAATTGTATTGCCTAAATATGCCGTTTTGTATTTATGAAACGTTCGTGTACGTAATAAACTAATAAATCATAAATTTCATTGCATTAAAAATTAAATATTTAGATATATTTTATATTGGCGATTGAAACATTGAAATTAAAAATATATGTCGATACTCTTTAATAATTATAATCTTTGAATCCCCAGGGCTCCGCATTGATAATCACAATAATTTGCTGCTAGGGTTAATAGTTTTAAGTAACATTAATTAATTATCAGTGACATACAGTGAAAAATGTGAAAATTTTATTCAGTATTTAGAGACTCGAACCTCCACTTAATTCTTTATATAAATGAAGAAATAAAGCAAATGTGTATATATGTATACACGCAGAAATTGCAATCTCTGTATAATATACTATTGCCCTCTTTTTACCTCTTTGATGAATTATTATTATTTCATGCGCATCATATCAGAATCCGCTACATGTATTTGTTGCATAGGCCTAATATTCAAATTTGCATTAGAGTAGAGAAGTAAATATAACGAGTAAATGATGAGCGTGAATGACATGACACTGACAGCCAGCTGACAGCTGACAGCTGACAGCTGACAGCTGACACTGACGCCGCCGCCCGCCGCGGGATGCGGGATTCGCGGGAATCGCGGGATACGGAAAATAGGGGAACGGCAACGGAGATTAACGAAGACTCGCGAAGCGATAGCGACACGCTGCCTGCTGGCTGCTGGCTGCTGGCCTCGGGGTTTCTTCCTGGAACTTGAACGCTCCCGAAAACTCGTCGTTTCCTTCTCGACTCGTAAATGTGAGCCACCATCAGCCACGATCCCTCGGATACGAGAGAACGAAAGCTCGGATCGAGCTTCCCCTCGTCGGGAGGAGGAGCAACAACCTCTCGACGATTTTAGGTTATAAGGGCCAGCATTCGCCAATGTAAACAGCGACGGGCAACTCGGACTGGTGTCCTCGGATCTCGGTGGTCTCTCAGTCTGGTAACGCGGGCCTCATGTACTGGAACAGGACGGCAGCCGGTACCGTACGGGAAGAGATGCCTCTGAGCTCGATAACTCGGGGCACCTCCACGAGTGCCCCCGCGGCGACGGTGGAGAGCGTGAACCCTGGCACGAGCACGAGCACGAGCACGCAGATAACGTCGACCTGCTGCACCCCGCCGCCGTCCTACCACAACATCAACTTACCCCTAGGCCATCCCTCCACGTTGACCAACGAGCGTGGCGCGCCGCCCTCGTACGAAGAGGCGATAGATCCTAATGGTACGTCATCCTAGATCCTCGTCTTGGATCTTGATCGTATGCTCGTGTGTCCATAGGTCCATAGGTCGAATACATTACTTTACCTTCCTGCACTGTTTTCAGCACCGCCGCCGTCCTACGATTCCCTGTTCGGTCGTATGAGAGAAGCCCGTAAAATATCCAAAGGCATATTCGATTTCTTAAAGAATATCGTTGTCCTGCTCCTAGGCACAAGTAAGTGTGTGTCTCTCGTTGTTGGTAGTAGGTGAAAGTAAGATACTTACCTCAGAACGGTCTTAATAGCTGGATGTAAAATGTGAAATCGGCATTTTCCAGTCGGGTGTACCATCATTCTCGGAGTGACGATAGTGGTACCAATTTGCATGATGGTGATCGGTGGACTGTATCTTTACGATTGTCCACAGGGTGAATACATTCCCGTATACTTGTTGGTAGGCGGTGGATTCGGAGTATTTAAGCAATTGTTAACTTTGTCAGCCAGAGTGCGGCAACGCCAAGAGGAAAGAGACGAAGAAAGGATCAGACAATCGCCTACGCAGACTCTGATCAATTGTTTTATGCTGGGATGGTTCATTATTGGTAGTTTATTCCGTCAATTTGCCACGCAACACGAACGTCGGGTATTTGCGCGAGGGACAGTGTTACAAATCTCTGTTCGTGTTACAGGTTCTATGTGGGTATACAAGGAATACGAGCCAAACTATGATCCAGCATTGGGAAAGTATTGCAATAAGACGCTATATTTATTCGCCTTTTGGCTGATTACGTCGGTCTACATATGCATGGGTATTATAACTGCCGGTCTGTGCAGCATCTCCGTAGCTAGCATCGCCTTTCAGAGACCACCGTCGGACTTGATGTGAACGAGCGTTGTTTAGCCGCTTCGTGTCCGCGCCTCCGAAATGACAATGACGCGCATCTAGGATGTTTTGCGCCGTCGACGTAGTCGGGACGGTATTTATCGAATGAAGAGAAATCCTTGGTATCTACGCGCCCACATGGATAATAAGCGTGCGCACGTTCGCATTGTACGCACTACCGTCTCAACACCGTCCCCCCGTTTCCCCTTACTGCTCGATAAATACGAACGGCTCGTTCTTATAAACGTATCGAGACATCGACGATCGGAAGTTGAAATACTGAAAGCTCCAACTTGTACATAGATCCGCCGAATACGCGTGCCGTATAGGAGAAGGAAAAATCTCATTTTGGGAGCGAAGCGACAACGAGTTACTCGCCGACGGAGAGTGGCGCGCGACGAGTCGCTTCGCGCGATAGAGCGCAAAAATTTCGTCCACGTTTACGTACCTGAGATGCTTAAACGACTATTTCGAAGAAAATCGTTGGCACGTTAAACGCACACTAGATGTTCGCGCGGACGCGTCCGCGCGCGACATAAGTTTCAAGCAAGATCGTGTAAATGACTTGTAACTTGCAGTCGCACAACGTTTGCAACGATGCGCAAACGAGCGCGCGGTAGTTGATCGACACGTCGACTTTGCGAGATTTCCGATGCCCATGCCGTAAGAAATCGGTGAAAAAAGAAAAATACATCCAAGTTTAGTTGTGTCTCTCTTTCTTTCGCCTCTCGACGTAAACGAGACGAGAGGCGAGAGAAAGAGCAGAATCGCGTTTATCGCGAATTTTTAAATCTTGTGCCAAGTGGACGCCAAGTCGCAGACCAAAGTATTTTGCTATCACGATGTTGCTCGCGCTAGCGTCAGTGCTCTCGATCCAAGGGACGAGCCAAGTGCGAACGCGCGCGCGCGACTCGCCCTACGCTTAGCACAACAGCGTCGATAACGCTTTGGTACGACGGTCTAACATAATTCTACTATATAAATGTTATAGTCATCGCATCGTTATCCCGCCAACACTTTTTAATCTGTGTTAAGCACTTGTGAACTTTATCGATTCGACTATAGTACGCACTCCGCTTACTCGTGACTCGTAACTTGATGTTAAAAGACTGCGATCTCTTACGCGACAATTTTATCTATTTATTCGCCCTCTTCTCCGTCCTTTTACGTCTCTATAGATCTCTCTATTCGACTCTTATGTCTCTTGACATGATTCGTTTTTTTACAAAGATCAAGTCGCGCGCGAAGCACGCACGTAGAAAAGTATACGGGCGTATAAATATTATATGCGTATGCCCCTTTGAAACATGTCTTTACCTTAAAAGCTGACAACTTAAAAAAAAAAAAAAAAAGACAGTATTCGCCAGTATTGCTGCGGAGCTTGCTATCCCCGAAAAATCAGCACGCTCCGTCGGTCGGGTCGTGTAATATGACGTCATGACGAATTTGTGATTCGATTAAATGATTGTATTATCAGATGTATTACGAAATATCGCTGTACATAACTTATACCGTTCCTTCCACATTCGTTCAACTCGAGTCAATTTTTCCCGACTGAAGTTTAGTCTTCCTCCCTCAGTCCTTATGTTTTGGAAACGTACGTATCCTCGGCATAAAACTAGGCGTAAGCTTAGGCGTAGACGTAGACGTAGCCATATAAACGTAGGCGCAGGCACAGAGTATACGTGAGCCTGTGTCGCACACGGGCGCGCCTCATGAACGTGCTTGTGTTGCAGAACGATTAACAATATAACCGAGCTTGCGCTTTCAATTTTGCATAAAACATGTTGAAAAAATATGTATATAATTCCATCGCGATATATATATGTATACAAACACACACAGACACACACACACACACACACACACACATGTATATGTATACATTAACGTCGCAGCATTCGACACTGCACCAACTCGAGATTGATTGTAAATAATGTTAGACTCGAGTATGTATATACTACTCAAGTATATAATTGTGAACACGGTATCTTGCATTTATTATATTATTACAATATAAACACGAGACTACGTTCCGACGATGTAATAGCATTCCTACGTTTTGCATGGCGTACACATGTACACACCGTCGTTGTTATAATTTCCTAAATAAAGCGCTTAAAAGCACGCTCTTTTTATTCCGTTTCGCATCACCTATGCATCAAGTTAACATATATATCGTATATTCGTATATAATACGGCGAGGACGGTACACGTTAAGACGCGCTCGCAAATCGATTGACCGACGGCTTCGTGAGAATTAGCACGTTTCATTAATTTTATTACACGTTAAGGACTGTCGATACGAGACGATGCTTCTCTCTCATAGCGTTCTTCGCGATAGTCCTCCGGATAATCCGAGTCCGAGTACCCCTCGTTCTTCGGCCAAACGTCATCCTCGCCCTTGCTGATTGAGGGTTCCGTTGACACCTACGCGAACGCGACGTCGTGTCAGGTTGAAACACGTTTCGGGATAAGCATTACGTTAGGTTTTAATCCCGCCCCGCCGGATACCGGTGATACGTGTCAGGGTAACGAGACGTATAAACACGGTTTGAAAAGAAAGACGGCTACTACTATCCTGCCCGGATATCGTAATTCTATTAATGATTACGGAAACCCGCAGTCTGGCGACGCGCTAGAAATAGCGACCGGATACTCGCTAGTCCTCGTTAGTACAAAGCGGTCGATTAAAATTCATTTTACCGGAAGAATCTGTTTCCGCTTCCGCGGACGCAGTCAACGTACTAAGGAAATCCTACCCTCCCCCAGAGAAAGGTAACCGGATATAGATCGCGAACTCTTGGTTCCGCTCTTCAATATTAATTATTAATCCGTTTTTTCCATGTCGCCTATCCGCGGAATGAGACAACGGTAGCCATGTGTCACGCCGCGAGCTCTAAAATTCGCCTTCGCCCGCGATTACTTGACGGTTATCCGGAGAATCGACATCAGCATCGCGTACGTGTATTAAAACAGGTCGCTTGAACGACGACGACAAGTATGATGCGATGTTATCGAATATAAACGACGCGGAGTTGACGAATATAAAAGTGACGATCGTGATTATAATTTTGATTACTTTTTCTCGCAGGGGCCGTGCTTCCGGCGGCAATAACTCCGGGTTGTAAGGCGTGATACAACGCGCGCGCCACATCGGCCGAACACCCATCCTCGGGGACCGTCCTTTCTTCAACTGACTTTTGTCATCATCGTCGTTCTCCTGCATTATTATAATTTCGTTAAGATATATTGCACGTTCCGCTTACATTTGCCTATTTTTGGCAATATATACAGTAAGGCGAACAAGGATGATTCTCTGTGTGGAAGACAGTTCGCTGAAGATTGAATAAAATGGTATAAAAAAGAGAGAGACGAGAGAGAATTTTACTTTTGCAACCGTCCAAGTCGGACCATCAAACGTGGGATCTCTCACGTGTACATAATGACCGTGCTGCATGCATACGTTGTCAAAGGTGAAGCAACCACGTCCGTACGGCTACATCAAACGATATCTCTATTAATTATAGATGTATATATATATACTTCTTTGATCTAGGCTTCTTTCGTCCTATTTGAGATTTGTGATTTGGAGATTTACAGACAACCACGGCGCATCGCGATTACTTTCCCGTTTCCTATTTCGTACCAAGTTCAGCTTCCAGAAACCATGGAAACGGCAACGCGCGTGAATGAGCTGTCCGGGTCCTTCCATGCGGTCTTCCATCCACGTACCCATAAATTTCGTTCCTGTATCAGCGTACAGATACGTTCCCATACCATGGCGAAGGTCCTCCTTCCACGAGCCTTCGTAGACGTCATTCGTCGCGTAATGATAAGCTCCGAAGCCGTGTTTCGCGTCGCGTTTCCATTCCCCTAAGCAGATTAATTTCAGCTATAACGGACCCATCGAATTCGGATCTTGGCGTCGACCTCGCGGATCGGTCGCGGGCCGATGAGCGCGCGCCGCGCACCCACCTCTCGCGAATTCCTGGCATGCTCTTAGCTTTTCTAAAATTTCTGACGCGTGCGACATAAAAATAATTGTATGACGATACATATGGACGTGTCAACGTGCCCACGTGCCTACGATGTGATTTCCCGCTCGAATCTGATTCGGATCCTATTTTTGTACATTCTTCCGTACCTTCGTATCGCGTTCCGTCAGGGTACCAAAAGATCCCTTGGCCGTATTTCTGTCCGTCTCTCCAATCACCGTTATATCGGGCACCGTTTTTGAATACGTAGATACCTTTACCATGTCTGAGCCCGTTACAATATTGACCGACGTACATGTCGCCGTTTGGTAGCAAGGTCTTTCCATCGCCGTGTCTCTCGCCATTCTCATTTCTCTCACCCTCGTAGACCTGCGGAATAAGAGTGCGAACGACGACACTATATCCAATGACGTTTTAACGTATTGAAGAAATTAGCGTACGCGGCTGTTGGAAGCCGCACGTTATTCCTACAAGTCTTGTTAAAGAGAGAAAGAGAGAATCGCGACAATACGTTTGCTTACGTGCCTACCCCGAGTAAATCAGTTTCCAGCTCTCCGCGTTCATCCGGATTCGGGCTTGTTAACGATTTTTCCATTCTATTTTTCGTTGTATCTTGTCGCTCGTCTCACGTGATTTAATCAGTCGAAATCTCGATTGTTTACGCACCAATCGATCTTTAACATTCCGCTGATTGTCCTTTCGCGTGTATATAAAAAGATTCGGTATTTTGGGGCACAAGACTGTCATCTATCTTAAAGGAAAACACAAGTCTGACAAGGATCGTCGTATCAAGAAGAATAATATCAAGACGTGAAATCCAAGATGAATAACAAGATTGTAATTGTGATTTTATTGGCGTATATTCTGGCAAAATAGTCGACGGTGAAACTGAATATCGTCGCCGTACGTCACGGTGACTCGTCCGACACGTTCCAAACTATCGAGGCGGTTATCGATTATTTTCAACTTTGTCGAAAAACAATTAAATATAATAAAAGGAATTTCATCTCGTCATCGACCGGTGAGCAGACCGATCAACGCTTGCTTCTCCTTCTCCTTCTTGCGGACAGACTCTAAATTCCTTTGTTTCCAGGAGCTCTTGCGAAGTTTTATCGGACGCGATCCTACGTACCGGCCTGAAACAAACAAGCACGTAAATCGTCATATAGATGTTCTTAAATAAAATAATCTTTGTTTGAGACACATTTTATTTTTATAACTCTATCATTTAAAAAAATTACAGAGTGTATATACCTAAACCTAAACCAAACACACTGTATTTATATAATCTTTTCTTTTTATATATATATAATATATAAAACAAATCAGATATCTGTGACAAGCAACACGTTTATTTTCGCAATCGGCGCTATTTGCAACAACGATGATACCGGAAATCCGAGCTCATTGGCTTAGCGGCAACAGGTGACAAGCGACGATACGTTTTCCCACCAAGCTTACCTATTCAAGTAAATATTCCAGGAAAAGAAAAATGAAGATATAGAAATCGATTTCCCGTGGAATACAAAATATACGCTCATTCATTCCTTCTTACTCGGAAATTTCTTAAAATTCGTCTTCTCTAAGACGATGTTTCTAGTCTATCAAATTTGAAATGGTCGACACAAGTCTGCGATTTGTAAAAGATTCAAATAGATTAAAGTTTTAATAATTAAAACCGAATAGAGCAGCTATAATCCTTCTCTCTTCTTTTTCTTTATCCGCTTCTTAGCTAATCAAGGAATAAAGAATCAAAGTCCACACTCTATAACATTTACTCAAAGTTACTCCACACTTCGCACAACTCGATCGCGTGTTTCCTTGTCATTTTTCTCCCTTCTCGTTTCACACGTTACGGTTCGACGATTACAAAGGAAAAACACGACGAATGTTTTCCCGTAGGGCAAAAAGCCTGAAAGCATTTTGGAGTTGAGGTCCACGGGAAAGGCAAACGGAAAGGAACCCGCTCTTGTAACGCCTGCGCCGTCGTCGATCGCCGTGTAAAGTTACTTGTTGACCGTACACATTTTACAGTATCTACCTACTCCGTGTCTCCTTTATGCAAATAGCATCATTAAAGCGCACTGAACGCTACAAAACCGGTGGTGAAAGAAAGCAGATCGTAGCTCGTGGTAACTCGTGCTTGTAGTTGCATCGAAATCCCGAGATCGCGATGCGTTCGAGATAATATTTGCGGGGCCAAAAATATCCTTTCGGATAGCACCAGGCATCAGTGAGAAATTCCGCCAAAGAGAACGCGTTACGTCCGAAGGGGCTCACGACCTCGGGCTCACGAACCTCGTTCTCTCGTTCTCTGGTTCTCTCTCGCGCGCGCTCCCGATCTCAATGATCTCGATCCCGATCCCGATCGCCCACGCGACAAATTCTTCGTTACTTTTGTGGCTTCTATACGAACTGGACGTGGGAATGAACGGAAATCCTCATTTAATCACGCTTTAAACCAACGCGCTCGTTGGATTCCGATCATCATATCACGCGAGTAAATATCCACGAGCAATGAACGTTTAATTTGTCTTTCGTCCTAATAACGTCCGCGCGCGCGTTTCTGATGAACGTGGATGCTGCACGTGGCAGAAAAATCGTTACCGCACAACATGTTGCGTCTGGATTCCAGGATGCGAAATATCATCGCTCTTTTTGTTTCGACGTTCAAATTGATTCAGGCCGTGCAAGTTGTAATATTGAGATTAAAATATAGCGGGGGAAAAAATGTTTGCGCGAGCAAAGAAAACCGGACACTCAAAGGTAGGATTCGTAAGAGTAAAAGCCGTCATCGCAGTCGAGAGGAGAACGTAGGATCAGTTGTGTAAGTTAGATCAACGTATTGCGAGGTTGCACTGCGGGCCAGCGATTAGTTTCGGGCCCTGCGAGTACCTCAAGCAGTCATATATCCGTTCTATTGTTCATCATATCCAGAACTCCATCTCGTACATTACATCATGTATACGCGCACGCGATCAGACGAGTCTTCAATCTGGGGTTGCGTTCACTCACTCGTTTCTTCAAACTACTTGTTGCGCCCGTTTAGTTTCGCGAGATATTCCTTGCTACTTGCTAGACGTTCTCTTTCTCTCTCTCTCTCTTTCTCCTTCCTAACGTATCTAGCCACAGCTAGGTTCTTTCTTCCCTTCAGCTCTCTTTCTTTTCCTCTGCTTTCCTTTTCTCTCCGCGGTACGGTGATGAAAACCTTGGAAAAAATCGAGAAAGAACTAAAGATATTGACGAAGAAATTTACTAATGTCACGTACTTGCTTTATACCTGCGACATTCGCCAATGTTCTAGAATGTTACAAGAGACCTCGAGCGTTGTCGCGATTACACGACGAGGGGGGCGCATCGCATTTTATGCTGCGCGACAAATCTTTCCGCGGAATCCCACGTATCGGCTCGTCCGCGACTACAGAAAGGCGTCGAAGATTGAGCGATCAACTTGCCAAATAAATATAAATAACGCTGTTTTATAACGTTCCTTGAACGCTTGTTCGATCGCCTCTCATCATCAAGTCCGAAATATTTTAATGATTGGGGCAATCTGAAAGACGCGAGCTACGTCCGTTCCACCACCCCCCACCCCTCGTGGATTTGATTATCAGCCAATCGTTTTTAATTGTGCTAAATGTACTTGGAAACAGATTCGCTCGTGATTCTGTTCTTACACGCGCGATTCCATGCGCACCCCTATCGGGATAAACACGATTACCGCGTTCAAGTTCAAGTATTCGCCTCGTTATAACTCGTTACGGCGTTATTACTAGCGTTTATTAAAGAAATATCCGAACCAACTGTAACGTGTATCTAAAAATTGCAACTTGATCCTTCATGTTACAGCGTAACAGCGCTTATATGGTGATACTTGACGTAAATCACATATGATCAATACGGTATAGCGAAAATATCTGTATCTCTGACCCGTATCAAAATCTTTCTAAAGTACGTCGTCTTATCCGCCGCGATAGAGAAATCCATCCAAGATGAAACAAAATAAAAAAAAATCACAATGATGACCGACGACGATGACGTAGTAGAAATAGTAACGTCAAGTAAAAAGAAAAAAGAAAAACAAAAGAGACGGCGAAATAGTCGGATCGTACAGCCTACCCCCGAGATTTTCGATTGGCTGTCGCCAAAGAGAGTGGGGTATTATGAGAATTTGTAGTAGGAGGTAGGGGTTGTTGAATGAGTAGCGGAACGCTCAGCCTCCCGACGCACTTGGTCGCATCCACCCCAACGAATAGCCGGCGAACCGTACGGCCGTACGGTTCCGTATCCGAGCCGCGAAACCGCCCCGTATTTGCTCCGAGAGAGTGTATAACGAGAGAAAGTGGAAGCGTAAATCGAACGAACGAACGAACGATAGAGCGGCAGGTTCCGAAGGTACGTTCTCTTTCCAATCTAAAAAAAAATCAAAATTTTCTTAATCTATTTGATAAGACAACGAGCACGGAGCGCGAAAAACATTCTTGTAAAACGCGATATCACGTTGGCACGTCCTTCTGCGACGTTCGCGTATCGAATTTTACGAAAATTACCATATAACTTTGTTGTCGATATAGAATTTTCATAGTGTGGTTCCGCGTTACCGCGGTCAGAATCGTCTACGTGAGAAGCTGGAGCGGGTATCGCGATGGAAAAGAAAAGCGTCGAACGTGAACGACATCGTGTACCTCGTGTACGTCGGCGTCCTTACGGTCGCGTATTCTCATTACTGTCACGAAAATGCCGGTCGCACATCCGCGCGTCGGGGTGTACCCCTCGACCTTTTTTTACTCCACCTGGACGTAACGTGCAAGATCAACATCTTTCTCCTTCATAGGCTTTAACTTGTGTTGTCACGCCGTGTCGCACGGGTGTGCGCGACGGTGTGTGTATACGCGTAGCGTGGTGCTAAAATTAGGAGGAATGTTGTATAAATAGTATCAGCCGTTGTAGAAATTTCGTGGGAGAGAAGAACGTAAACAGCATACCCGCCTGTCGACAAAATCACCATTGTGGCGATGATTAATGTTCGCCAAGTAACAAACGGGTCTGCGAACTTGAGCTCACCCGTTGGTGCGTCGAGCACGCGGGATGCACGATAGCAAAAGACTTTTTTCCACGTTCAACGCGTTCCTTGGCGCGTTCGCTTCTGTACTATCCGTAAACATTCGCTTCGAAACGACGTCCTATGGGCGATGTTACGATACACCGCTAAAACTGTGCCAACGTTCACGGGGGGCCGTTCCACGACGACGATGTGTTTGTCATCCATTTTTCACGAGTGTTGGAAATAAAATACCTAGAGAGAGAGAGAGAGAGAGAAAGCAAACGGCCTACAATAAATTATCCATTTCAAAAGCGAACAGAAAATATTCTCACATGTATAGATACATATGTAAATAGATGCGAATAGATTCATCTATTAAAATACCCACCAAGCGTTGCTTTTTACTTTCAAACTGTGTGGCTCAACGGCGTAGAATATAAAAATATTTGTCGGATTCTCACGCGATTACGTGTATAAACTCACGTGCACGTTCAAGATTTACAAATGCGCGATATTTTATTAAAAATATATATGATGCGTCTCTTATTAGATTCAAGTGTATCTCACGTCATTAATTTTTTTTCTTTAGAGGAAACAAGGCTGCGTAAACTTGGTTAATGCAGCGACGTACGCGACGATACGTGGGTAAATTAATCGGACGACACGCTTAAATATTACGACGACGAGATTAGAATGGAAACAGTTTCCAGACTGCTTCTAGTATTGATATTGAACATATTGTGGGCACGTACCGGTTATGCGGCGCCACTATTAGATGGGAAGGACACTTGGAATCGCAATGGTTTTGCACCTACGATCAAGGCAGCATGCTCCTCTGATGGACTCTGGTGCTGGGGATGGTTACCGATATCGGAAATGTACGATGGCAACATTATTATACCGAAAGAAGACGGCGATACCTTAAGGTACAAACATGCACCGCGTCGCCACACGTAATGCATGTACATGTACTGTATATTTTTAACGATCGACAATCAGCCAAGCGACAAGTTTTATCTAAAAAAAAACTTGTGTCGTCGCGAGGTCGATCACGTGTCTCAACAACATCATATATTGGAGAATTAGATAATTAATCAGTGAATATTTTCTTGTGCTTGGCAGATTGCAATCTCGGCGCCACGTTGCAAGTCCGGTACCTGACGTTACGTTGAGATCATGGAAAGATGGTATGTCAGAGGAGCCGGAACGGGAACGTCGAGCTTCTTTGCCAACAAGCAAGCAGATTCCTACGAAAATCACGAAGAAAGATGTCGTCGTGTCTCGTAGCTGGGGTGCCGGAGGCATGCCTTTCTCTGTTCTATACATGAATCCACATGGTCCGCGATCGAATCACGCTGTTGGAACAACCGCGGGTAAGTGTATAATGTGATGTTGACCAATTTTTTAAACATGTTTATACAGTATGGATGTACATGTATATCAATAGCGTCTCAACGACAAGAATCGAGTGCGGCGACGACCGAAAGTTGGACGTCGTTCGCAAAACATCCTACGTCGCGCATCGGTTCACGAACGGGCCAATCCACCGTACAACCAAGAAAACAATATTGGACCATACCACAGCTGTTTATATCATACGGCTGGGGTTCTTTTGGAAAATAAAACCAAGCAGCGGTGCAGACGTACAATATTGAAGATTACAGTTGTTATCATCGTGAGGAAAAATGAGACGTAAAGTGAGAGAGAGAGATTGATCTTTGCAATAGAAATAGCCAACAAATGCAGAAAATATTATCATTTTTTGTTGCAATATTATTAAATTCTAATATTCAAGATTGTAGTTTTCATCTCTTTCTTCATGCAGTATTTTTTTCATCAATCATTATACGGTGAGAGACGCGCAATCAATTTTCTATTTAAATATATTGCGCGTTGTGCAAACGCTAGCACTCTTAAACTCTAGAAAATATTTATATTATACGTGAAAAGAACATAAACATATATAGTAAAGGAATAAATATTTGGCTCACCATTCATTTCCTTCATTGCCTTGATGAAATCTTGCGGGTCTTTAAAGGACACAAATCCGAAGCCTTTGGTTTTATTTGTCCGTTTATCTCTAACCACTTTCGCTCTTTGAAAACTAGGATACTTGCCGAATACTCGCACCAGCATTTCGTCGGTGACGTCGTTCCCCAGATCCCCGCAGAATATCCTAAAATCATCTGCGCAACACATAAATAGTATTATTTATAAATTTTTTACACGAAATATTCGTTACCAACCTTCGTCCCATTCCAACAAGGAAGGGTCTTCCCACGTCTGTCCACCGGCCGTCCTTATAATCTTCTTATTTTTCTTCCCTTTACCCTTAGGGTGACTTTCCTCCGCGCTAGCGTTAGCCATAATGGAGCTTGCTTTCCCTTGGCTGATAGCTAATTCAGCCGCTGTACTGACACCTTTAACCTTTGGCTTCTTTTTGCCCTCGTCTTCGGGGATCTTTGTGTTAATAATTTGTTCGATGATCTCTGGATGGATCATTGGCGCTGATGCGGAATCGTACGTTTTTGGTGTTGCGCTTAAACATGGATCCACCATATTTGACATGTATGGATTACTTGGTTGTGCGGGCGAGGAGTACGTCGTAATAGAGACCGTACCTGTAACACGTGTCACCGTAAACTCTCGTGTATCGCGTTTGTAAAAGTGTAAGACTAACAAGTACAGCATATATATCAAGAATCTTACCTTGTCGCGCTACTTGTTGAGGAATTAATATTGGCGGGGGCGGAGGAGGAGGCGGAGGTGGTGGCGGCGGTGGAAACCCGATCATCGGAGGAAACGCTAATGTCGCTGCCGCCGCGACCACCGTCGTGGTAGGTCCATGTTGCTCCAATTGCCTAGCGACCTGATTGTATGTGTTTGCACCGATCACCGGTCTTACAATCGGCGTTACAAGCTGCCCTCCTATCTCAGCTTCAAATCTGAAGTTTACATTTAATGAATTAAACCCTGCAAACACTTTAACTTGGGAAACGATGAAATTTTTAATTTTACTTTCTCCATGTATCGTGTGCTTTGTTACACTATATCAAAATAGCATGCAGGAATATATTCGGAATATGCAGAATAATCGAACGAGGCTTGGATGAGATCTCGTAATGCCTCACAAAATCCGAGACGCGAAGAAGATTACTCGCGTCATACCTGTTCATCTCATCTTCCATTTGTCGAAGTTTGTCATCCATATCTGCAAGCTAGTCGGATGCTTTTTTACACACGTGCGCAAGCGTCTCCCTGGACGCAGATTTACGATAAATAGAACGAATAAATTTCCTGTGAAGAAAAAGGTCTCAAATGATAATTATTTCGATGCTACTCCACGCTACTCCAAGTCGCTTAACCTAAACTGACCTAAACTAGTCGTTGCTAATCGTTTGCAGTCTGCAGAGTCTGCTTCGCTAATGGATAGATTTTGGAGAACGCATGCGCAGTGCGGTCGAGAGTGATTGGTCGGATCTCCCTCCGACAAACCGGACAAACTCGCTTCAAGCCGGCAACTCAACGCTTTGTTCTGCTGCCCCGAACGCCCATTGATTTCTCCGCGTAGCGTTGGCAGCACGGGCAGCTCGCAGTTTGGACAACATGTCCGGCTGTGGTTCACGTTCACGCACTAGTCTCGTTTGACTTTGATGAAAGTTGGAGCTTGGAGCCGAATGTACGAGATACGTTCACGTGTGTCGCGAAATTTAATTTGTAAAGTGCATTGACATCAATATCGTTAGGTGTATCATGCGTATTGATGATTTAGATCGCGATTCACGGTAAATATCGTCTCCGATCAAAGACTGGCTAGCCTAAGAACGTGCATGTATGCTCTTATTATTTGTGAAATTAGCTATTTGTACATTAGATATGTACAAACGAATCTGTGTCAAATGTTGAACAACACGAATACTTGAAATTTTCCTGACGATTATAATTTCCTTACATTTACTTTTCCATAATTGAGGTAAGCACAAATAAACAATTGATTTTTTGTTGTTGTTGCTTCACGTAGCAAACGTTTTGATCGTTAAACAGTGAATAATTTTGTCTGTACCTTGCCTAACGTAGATTCTACGAAGCACACTACATATTTTGTATAGCTCTCTGGTTTCAACGATATATTTATTACTCGATACCGTTTATCATTCGTTTATCTTTGTAAACACTGCAAAATAACATGCACGTTCACTATTGGCTGTAATATTTTATATATATATATATATATATATATATATATATATATATATAAAGCGCTACTAATTATTTTCTATTACGTTTACAAGTCTCGTGAACTTGAGTGAATGATGTGACACTTGGGTAACTGAAACTTTGGTTATCAAAACTCTGCATCAATGGCAGAGGAAGAAAGGATACCATCTCTTCCAGGTAATAAACATATCTCGTTCATATTTTATCGTGGCATTTTGTTAGCCCGTTCATTCTTCACTAAGCACGTTGCGTTATATTATTAGAAAAAGATGGTGCGGAGACTTTGCAATCAAAAGATGTTTATGTTCCGGAGGAACCAACTCCGGACACTTCAATCTCCTTGTTGGATATACAAATGCCAGAAACACCAGATAGTGCGAAAGGTCAAACGAGCGACGGTGATACCGCAAGATTGGAGAGTCCAAAGCCGGTGAAACCGGTACTTGGGAAGGTTCAAGCGAAAAAACGGTTGATGGCATTTGCCAATCAGTTCAAAGCATTAGCCAAGTCTCAGGTTAAGCCAAACGTGTCTCAGCATTCCACTGGAGCTTTAAAGACAAAAGATAAGATTGTTCAAGATGATACGACGACAAATAAATCGAGAAAAAAGACAGGTGAGACACTATTATATGTATATACTTAATAAGTTTCGGAATTTATTCATTTACCGCATATAATATGTATCGTTGATAAATTTTTTATTACGGTTTACATTCCTGTTTATCCCAAGACGGTATATTATATTTTTATATACGCAACTATCCCGTGGGTTTCCTAGATATTTAAATGTTACATAAACTCGGGGCAGAAGGAATATTTCTTATAGACCTGTTCATCTAATTCCAAGGTTAATATTTATAGTAGTATCAAGTATTCACAACTTTTTTTTTCTCGTCAATGAATGTTTATCTAAATCGAGATGGATAGTTTGAAGATTATAAGATTTATTAATCTCTGTGCTTCTACGTGGTAGTATAGAAATTATAATTTACACGTTTGTAGAGGAAAAAATTCTGGCTATTGAAGAAATTCGAAGGGAGGAATCTAAAAGTAAAAGGTTACTCGCGGAAGCTATGGCAGCAGGTATTGCTTTTATACAGTTACGATGGTATAAATCACAGATATTCAATGATAAAAACTCTTTTGTAGCAAGTATGGAAGACGAAAATCATGCTAGCAAGACGGCCGCTGGTTTATTTGAAAGCGCAAGACGTACGAAAGACAAAAGTAAACGCGAGAGAGTGAACGATGCGCGTAAAACGAAATCACGGGATCGAAAATATTCAGAAAGGTAATATATATTTTTCCTAATTTTTATATATAAATATATTTTCTTCACTATTCTTTCCTATGATCTATCAACTATTAAACGGCTATTACGTACTTTTAGAAGGCATCGACATCGTGATAAAACTGATAAAGATAGTTCGAGTCAGGATGTTTTAGATCGAAATGAAAGTACAGAACGTTTTACGTCGCAAAAATCATCTAGAGAAAAGCCTAAGAAAGACAAAAAAAAGAAAGATGATAAAGATAAACGGGACAGTACGAAGACAGATACGAGTCGTGACGAGAAAGGAGAAGGAAAAGATGAGAAAGGAACGGAAAAAGAAAAGCAAGAAGAGACGAAAGCGAGAACTGAAACGAAACGTAAGAAAGAAAAAGAGAGACGAACGGATGCATCGGAACGAAAAGTAGTAGAAGGCAAAGAGAAAAAAGAGAAAGACAAAGACAAATGGAAAGAAAAGGTATTATTGTCAAGTATTGACTCATGGGCAAAAGTACGAAAATCTGGTAAAACTCTCGACGATATCATTCATCTTAGAAGACGTGATAATTCAGAACGAACAAATGTAAAAGCCAGGTACAGTATTAATAACAATTTTACAAGTAAAACTTGAGATCTTATATATTTACGTTCTACGTGTAGCGCTATACATAATACATATCACGCTATATTGAATGTATATGTGTTGTATGTCATGTTTTTCAGATCAACGCAAGATTATACACGTTACCTCGAACAGATGTTGTTGTTAAGTAATCATCGTTTAAAACGTCATTCCGTGACAGTTGAGGGACTTGATGGACCCAAAAAGTATCCACCCGAATCGATCAAGTTGACGAAACGGACAGCAAGGGGACTTCAGTTGTTATATTGTGAAAATCCGCGCACTTCTCTTCTGTTGAGCATCTCGCAACTTTTACAAGCCGTCACTCCTGAACGTCGCGAGAAGATACGAGACATATGCGAAGCATCTTTACCACGGTATATCGTAATATCCATTTTATCCAAATCTTTCTTTACCTATCCTGGAACTTGAAAATTGCAGGATTGATACGGAGGATACAGAGGTGGTGCAGCAAACGCGTACGTGGTATCAACAAATAACGGCGACCAAGTGTCTAAAAGATACCAGATGGCAGCAGACGGCTGTAGTACAGCTTCCCAAGTCGAAATGGGACAGTGAAGATGATGAAATATCGTCTGTCAGCGTAGCAAAAGAAAAAGTTGAAGAACCCGTAAATAAACTGCATGTTTCCGTAATTCAACGTAAGTGATTTTTGACAATAAAGATACGGCATATAGCATGGATGTTTTAATTTCTGGGATAATAATGATTCATCTTCTCTGTTTTAAATCAAGAGACATGTTCCACAACTTGTAGTGTAACGGATCAAGACAAAATTGATTGCAACGCTGAAGGCATCAAAGAAGATGATAAATCCAATGAAAAGACCATGGAAAATATAACGACGACGGACGAAGCATCGACGCCTTCTTTGTTACAACCTGCCGGAAATGAGAAGCTAGCTTCAGAATATGAACAATTTATGAAGATGGTATGCACTACAACCGACGTGACTGAAGAGTATTCTCCAAAGAAAAACCCTGTTAAATCTACTTCTCCACATAGTTATCATGAATTCGATATAGAATCTAATTTAGCTGAAGATGGCATAAACATGGAACGACCGTTGAACGACGAACCTGAAAGAAAAGATAAAGAAACTCTAGAAGAATCGACATCGATAAAGAGTACAGAATGTGAGGAATCGACTTTGTCGACAGACTGCCAAATACTACAAGTTAACGAAGATGATATACAACGTGAACATACAAATAAAAATAATGAATCTGAGGACTCCAAATCAATACCAAGTGATTGGGAAAATGTTAGAATCAAAGTTGAACGATTGAGTGACGAAAATACTGAATCTAAAAAAGTGAAGAAAAAGAAGAAGCAAAAGAAAATAGCGTCCAGCAGTGATTCATCTAGTAGTGCTACCTCCTCGTATTCAGAAAAGGAAAAGAAAAAAAGGAAACGCAAACGTCAAGTATCGAGTACGTCGTCGTCTTCTTCCGATTCAGATAGCACGGACAGTAGTAGCAGTAGTAGCGACTCTAGTAGTTTGGAAGAAAGAAGGAAAAGAAAGCGGAAGAAGAAGAAGATTGAAAAGAAAAGGAAAAAAGCGAAACGCACTGCGCGAATGAAAAAAAAGCGAAAGAGAAAGATGAGCACCGATTCCAACAGCAGTGATACAGATCGACGTACGAAGAAGAGAAAGAAGGCCAAGAAGAAGGCACGAGAAGCCAAATCTATTAATAATGGAGATATGAGCGAGATAATGTCAAAGTCTCCTGTAATAACTTTGCCTTTGGATGGAACAAAGATACCACAGCCAGTGACATCGGTAAAAAAGATTAAAGAAGAAGCAGCAGCAGCAAGTGAAGATGGAAAGAGGTCCGATCAAGTTGCGTCAATGAAAAAAACCATTACTGACGGTGCACCGGACACGGACGGCTTGAAACAGAAAGAGGAAAGAACAGAACGAAAGTCTGACGAAAGTTTCATCGAACAATGGGAAATGGATTCTGTAATGCAGCAAAACGATGGTGATACTTGTAGTCAAGATCATACTGGAGACGTGGAAAAGACGGATGGCTCAGAGAAGGGTAACGATCGAAAGAAAAGAAAATATAGTCGAGATAATATTGAACATGACAAAGATGGATCATCTACGGTCAGTGAAGAGAGGATTCGTGAAGATGAGGCAAGATCGGATGAGGAACGTGAAACAAAAAGGAAGAAAAGAAGGGAAAAAGATATTAAAAGTAACGCCGAGTTTCTTGCAAACTGGGAAAGAAAGGGTCGTACTCAACGACTACTGCACGAACAAAACCAAGCCAAGTATTTGAAAAAATTGGAAAAACAGAAAAAGGAGAAATGGGGAGAAACAGATTTTAACACGTTAAATGTACCATCCCTGACACAGCTCGAGAAAGAGGGATGTCAAAAGCAGCTTTTAGCGGATGAGTGGGAAATGGATAGTCTGGAAGCGATATCATTAACAGATCTAATTACAAGTAAACGAAAAAGCAGTCAGGGTTCTTCATTGAAGAAGGTAGAGAATAAAGTTAGATATGATAAGAAAACGGATACCTATATTGCAATAGAAAAGGCAAGTGTAAGAGAAATGAAAAAGAAGCAGGAACGTTTGTGTGCGATAAGAATATGGGAGGAGGAGCAAGAAGAAGGTGAAAGAGAAGAGATGATGCTTCTGGAACAGAAGAGCAAGCAACGTAAAACAGACGATTGGGATATAGAGGAAGAATCTCTGTTTCGTAAAAATACCGAAGAAATAAAAGTTTGTAAGGTTAACGCGATTGTCGCGATAGAAAAAGAGTGGACTAAAACGGATGAAGAAGAAAATGTCAAAAAAGACGCGAATAAATTAACTACGAAGCCAAGTAAACGAGTTAGAAAAAGTCGTTGGGACATGGGCTCTCAATCCGAAGAAAAACCAGAAGCTAAAGATGTATGGGAGGAAGAATATGCCGAATGGTCTAAGATTAACAAGCGCGAACAAGAATTTGAAAAAACAAAAAAAGTCGAACTTTCTACTACGGATTACTCAGAAAGTTCTAGTAAATCTGATCTGACAGATTTCTATCATAGAAAATCACAGAGTAGAGAATCCGTGGAGAGATCATGGGCATCGGATCAAGTGGCACGCAGACCTGTACAAGCAAAGAAAGATACACCAGTAAAACATTTAATTTCAAAAACAACGGAAGATCAGCTCGCATCCATCAAGGAGCATCAAACTAGAGATCACGTTAAAGGAATTTTGGACGCGGATGTAAAGTTCAAAGAGAAGACCTTGGAATTATACAGTCCTAGTTCTCCAGCACTTTCTCAAAAGTCTCAGGTAGGTATTTTTATCTGAGTATTTTATCTTTTCTAGAAAAACTATTTTATGAATGAAGAAAGAGACATATTATTGAAAGCGAAATAATATCGATGAAAATATTTCCGATGAAATCTTGGTCAATAATTTTAATACAATTTCTTGGGCTACGATCCTTTTTGAATTTATTCTTTTCCGATAGTAAGGGTACATTTAGATCTCTTGATTAAATAAGCATTTCTTTTGTTTTTTTTTTAGGATGTACAAGTGTCTAATGAGAGCAGCAGCTCTTGTACGTCTCTGCCTCGTGAGAAAAGAAAGAAAGAGATGTTGTTTACGGCAGACAAACTATCACGTCCTACATCTGGAATACCTTTACGATTAACCGAGCTACGCGATACTAAACGTGCGTCGAGTGAAGAGATGAAAAGTATTTTAACAAAAGTACACGTGGAGAACAAGGACTCTGCTAATAATTTTGACATTAAAACCGCTGATAATTTATTTGACGACATTTCAATTAACGAACCGTGTTGTCTAAAAATACATACCACAGAACAGATGGATCTTTTTGAAGAGTATGGTTTAGAGAAACCATGCGATAAACAGCATGCCGCGAGTTCCACTGTAAGCTCAGCAACGCAGCACACGAAAGATGACGAAGCGAATGAAGGAAAGAATGCACTTAAACTCATTCCTAAGCAGCTCTTAATTCGTCGTACCAACGAACAAGTAAAACAGAAACGTATCTTAGAAACACCGTTACAGGATCCTGTTCAACATGCAGCGGCCCTATTAACAATACAAAAGAAGTTGTTGGAGTCGCACGCATTAAAGAATGATATCGTAGAATATCCGACCGAACAAGCGGATCATTTCGAACAGAGATATAGCACAGCGAGTAATAGCGGAACCGATAACACGTTATTAGATACAACTGAATTTTCCGTGGTTTCCAAATCGTCAATAATAGCGACACGACAATCGAGATCCCCGGCATCGGAGCGGGCTGTCTCTATTCGATCCGAACAATCTGAAAACTACGACAGAGAAAGCAAGAACGATGACATAAAAAAATTAAAGACTAACCGAAGCGATACTAATGTCCCGTCGGGCGTACGATCTCCAATCCGGGAACACAGGAAGAGAAGTCCTAGCAAGAAAGAAAGTGAGAAACGATCGTCGCATGATAAGGACAAGAAGGAAAGGAAATCTGACGATACAGAGAACGCTGACAGAAGGGACACCAGAAGTTTCAAAGCAGATTTTGCAGATAGAAGAAGATGGAGCCCTTCGGGACGAGGAAGAAGAAGGAGGAGCGGAAGCCCGTCCTACGTCGTCTCGTGGGAACGACAAGGAAGCGGAAGTAAAAGTCCCGGTCATAGTTGGAGCAGAAGTCGTAGTAAAAGTCCAAAGAAGAAGGACGAACCTACTACCAGTACGCGAGACAGAGATAAAAAAAGAGATAGATATGACGATGAGCGATCAAGCAGATCGAGAACGGATGAAAGAAAAGAAAGATACACACGATCTCCACCACGCTTTAGTTACAACGAAGGTAAAAAAAAAAAAGTTTAAACGATTGTTCCTCTGTACATTTACAGTTTTACTCTATAGTGTTAGATATTAATCTATTTATAGATACCTTAAAAAAGCATGGATCTTCCAAGAGCACGCGTGACGACTGGGTTAGTAGAAGAAGACCGGACACGGCGGTTAGAGATCACGAGAAGGATACTAGATGGTCGTATGACCCAATGGAGATTTTGAGGGAAAGAACAATAGAATCTGACAAGTATAGAGATAATAGGTATTGTTATAAAATATTGATCATCATATAAATGTGTCTAAACTTTTCTCATATCACTTGCATTCGCAAACAGCTTGGTATAAAGACGAGACAATAGGCGACTTGAGAGCGTTGTGTACTGTACTTTTACAAACATGTTATATCTACACAATAATGTACATGAGATAAATGTTGTTTAGATTTCACACAGAAGACGTGGATCATACGTTTTGGCAATATGAAAACAGCGGTATTTTACGAGATGGTAACGAATCCATAGATTCGTACATCGTTGGACAGGATTTGCCTCCTGATGAATATGACGATCGGTCGTATTATAGAGAGAAAAGTCAGGAAAGGGATATGATACAATCTTCGCCTCAATCGCAGTCAAAATACAGGAAAAGGTATTTACAGATATTTTGCATATATTAAGTAGATTTGAACAAGTAATCCATGTAAACATGAAATGTATAATTTTATTTATTTATACAAATAGTTGGTTGAAGCATCTAATGTTTTCTGCCAAAAATTTTAATTAAAAAATTATTCAAACAGATCTAATGCAAGAAGGGAACGACAGTGGGAAAAAGACAAAAACCCTTCGGATTCGGACCGTCATGGGCACCTAGGACACGGATCACGAAATCGAACACCACCGCGATCGAGGTATTCGCCTGTGCGTCAAGCTCCAGAACGATTTCGACGAAAATCCAGATCACGCTCGAGATCTTGGTCACCACTAAGATCGCGAACACGATCTAGATCGAGATCGAGATCGCGTTCTAGATCGACGTCAAGGTCAAGACTGAGGATGAGATCGCAATCGAGATCGAGAAGCAGATCTCCGTTCGATGTAAGATGGAGAGGAAAATCTACGTCCATGTCGAGATTGAGAAGCCCGGAACATGCATTCAGAATGTCTGAATTGCGACCTTCCAGGTAGACGTCGATTCAATTTGCATTAAAACTTTGGATTTTCCCGTATCTGTGATATAAAATCCATGGTAAATTTTTGAATATAGATCTCCTTCGCCCGGAAGGGATAGGTTAAATGAAATGAAAAGGGAAAAAAAGAACGCGGACGACGATGACAAAAAGTTTAACGTGTGTGGCGAAAGAGGTAGACGCATAGAAACTATTATTCAGACAGGAATTGTGCCGGGAACGAGCAGCATTATGAACTCAGAAATGGGTATTAATAATGTGGACCCAGCTATTACGAACTTGCAATATTCAAGCGAAATTGAAGGCGGAAATGAATATTATTATACAGAGACGAATTTGACTTATCCTCCTTGTATAGACGAGTCGTCTATTACGAGTTCCCCGAAACGTTTATCTCTTGACGATAGGTAAGGATTTGCACTGTAAGGGCCCTCACACTACACCCATTCCCTTATATATATATCGGTTTCAACAAAATTCTCGTCTTAATTTGTTGATCAATTTTACTTTTTTTTTAAAGTGTTGATCTATAAAACTAATCATTCGGGATAATCAGCTACACGAAGCACTATGCAATGTAATGACCACGTCTAATGTATTCTTTACAGATTAGAATTAGAATTAGGTATTAAAAAACAACACAACAAGGATTCCACTGTTGCTTCAGAATATTCTAATTTCAACCCCAATGTTGTCGCATATCCATCTCCTCCTCCTCCACAACAGCAACAACAGATGATGTACAGACAGCAGCCTACAGTTGTACAAGTATTTGACACTTGAGATATCACTATATGTTTCCCGTCCGTTTATTAAAACGAGAGCAAATTTACATATTATTTCCTATGCTTTAAAAGGTTGGAAACGTCTTACAAGTGGTCCCTGCTGATTTCAATGGAGTTCAACAATCGGCACGTCGGGAAGTGTCCGCTGTAGCCGCGCCTCCGCCTGTGCGATCCGGATCCAGTCAAGTGGTTCGCGTAGGTAACGTCCTTCAAGTAGTACCCACATCATTAGATTGGAGTAGCAGCAACAGCGGCGGCGGCGGCGGCGGTCAATCTTCGTCGACTGCAGATCAATCAAGTGGGGTTTTGTATTCCTCAGCAGTCCCGGCACTCTCGCCCTCGGCACCTTTTGTTCCCATGTCTGTACCTGTCCCCGTCCCCACGGTTCCCGTGCCCGTGCCACCAGCCTTACCCGCCGCGACGACGACCCTCGCTCCCGTCGCGACTATGCCACTGCCCGTGCCAGTACCAGTACCAGTCCCCGTGCCAGTCCCGATTCCCCCCGCGACACCGACAGCGTTCCCAACAGCGAGGACGGAGCCAACAAGTATGTAAACAAGTTTATAATGACTTTTTACCATCTCGAAAATTTCATGATTCAACGAACGAATATCCTCGCGTTGCAGAGATAGTTCAGCCCGTATACAATTACGAAGCTATACTCGAGACACGCCGTAAGGAACGAGAAGAGCGTAAACGGTTACGCGAGTTACGCAGGAAGGAGAAGGAACGTAGGAGAATAGAGAGGGTTAATCGACGAGCTCTGCGGTTATTGGAAAAGAGCACGACATCACGACAACCGAGTGGGGTTTTATTAGATCACCGCAAAGGTGCGATTGTGGATCCATCAGTTTTGAAAGCATTGAAAGAAGGAGAAGAACAAGCCGAATCTCCATCAACTAATCCCTTAAAAGAGGAAGAGGAGGCAACAACATTGTTTAAAGAAGAAGACGAGGACGCCGCCGCGGACGAAGAAGAGGATGATGATGAAGACGAGGCCGAGGCTGAGGGGGAAGATGATGAGCAAGAGGAGGAAGAAGAAGCGGAAGATGAGGACGAGGATGATGATGATGATGATGATGATGAAAAACCGTTACAAACGATTAATCAGCGAATAATAGTCGACGAAGCGACAACAACGTCCGCTGCGGCGAATAAAGATCAAGTGGAAATCGAAACTAAAAAGGAATGGCCCGAGTTACCACCTCCGCCGTTAAAAGGCATTTTGGTTGTACCAGGATTTAGGTTTGTCGATATTAGAGTTTAATCATCTTGGAAATATTACAGAATTTTGTTACATTTTGTCGGTCGTGATATTTATTAAGACGTGAGCAAATTGTATTTTATGAAATCTCAGTAAAAAAAAAAAAAGACTTGCCGAGTTTACTCAAGATTCAATATACTATGTCTAGTTTGTATTCGTGCGTCATCGAATAAACGACGTTGTTTCAGGAGAGACGCGATGCCCAATGGCAACTTGAACGATTTATCAGATGCGGACGACAACATCAAAGACGATAGCGACAAAGATGAAGAGATAGATAAGACGAATGAATGCGACAGAGACGCGGAGCCTGATGCAAAATCTGGTAAATCAAGTGCAGCAAAATTGAAAAAGACAAAGAAAAACAAAAAGTCCGTTCAATTCGCCGATGGCATAAAACCTGGGGAGGGAACCAGTCCCAGCGGTGGCGAAGGCGACATGCCTTCACCGCCTCCTCCCAAGGGAATAGGTTTCCGCGATGGACTCGGGGATTTGAGAAGGGACAAGATTTACAGCTCACGAAAGACGAGAAAGCAGGAGAAGAGAACGAGACCACCAAAGACAAAGAAAAAAGTCAAGGTATGCGATTATTGTTTTCTCTCTTATTTGGCGAAAAAATGTTTAGAAAAAGAGGCTCAGTTTCAAGAGATATTTTTTAGTTGCATTATGTAAGACATGTTTTCTTTCTTACATTTTTACAGGTAAAGATAATCAAGTTGAAGAAACCACGCATTACTCCATTGACAGCCATGATGATGGACGACTCCGACGAAATGGACGACCGTTCGCCACCCCCGCCGCCTCCCGGTTCCCCACCGCCGCCTCATCTCTGGCCCAGTTATCTTTCCATCTATAATACAACGGTTCGAGCGGTTGAACAACCGCAAACCACAACTACAACCTTGACATCTGTTCAAGCTCCACCACCGCCGACTCCGTTGCCTCTTCTAATTCCGCCTCCTCCGCTGAATTATACTATCCAACCTTGCAGTAAATCTTAAGCTAGCCCTACTCGCGATATCGGTTTTGTAAATTTTTTGGAGCGAGTCAATTTTTTTCTTCTCACGAAACATATATAATCTGTGCGCGGGAAATCACCGTGAAGTAAGAATGAGAAGAACTGTACATTGTCTCGAACGTGAGACTTTTATAATGATAAAGTGAAAATGATCCAAGATGTCGGAAAATATATACTACGAATGACGGTTGTAAATATCCTCGCAATATAATGGTTTTTTTTTTCCGACCAAGAAATCGTGATCTTAAGCTGATAAATCTTGATCCATTGCGTCCGTAACTTTTATCAACTTGCTGTCAATAATCTATTTCGTATGTCATCGATATCGAGACGTGTCGAATAGACGGTCTCTGAACTGTGATGGTTCATTCTACCGAAAAGATTTATTAATCAGAAAGATAATCTAGTAGTAAAAAAGTAAAAATGTTTGCATCTTTACATCTCATGTTACTCATGATGCTCTTGAAACGAAATTAATGACACGTGACCATTAAAGATCTTTAAGATTCTAATTTTCCCAAGTCATTTTTCTCAAAAACTCCAAGTATTATAAAATTTTATTTATTTTGCTGCAAGGAATTTTTCAATTCCATTATTAGTTCCGAGACACTCTGCATTAGAGGATCGCAATGGCAATGGATATAATGTACGTACGATTATTGTCGATAACGTCGTGTCAATACGATTTGTTATAAAAGTAAGAATATATTCGAAAAACTGCAATGTATGTACATTGTATTATATATTAACTTGTCACAAATACACATGTGACTCGATTAAAATTAGAGATTTCATTTTTTTCTTAGTTTAAAAACATTCAACACTTTAATATATGATGATTAAGTATACAAAAACGTAATCTGATTAAAAGAATAGTAGTCACGTATTACTTGACTTTCTCCATATATGATGCATCATAATTATCCTAACGCATAAATTTGAAAGTAAAAATTTCAAAGTATTTTGCATTTCGTATAAAAGAGCTCTCATATAGATGATGTCAGATATTAACTTATGGTTATTATTATCGTATATGCTACGTCACTCAAACAATATCCATTTAGAGATAAAGATCTGGGCTTTATAATTCCATTACTGGATTCTACGAGTCTATACGTGGATATTTAAAATGAAATTTTTATTTTTCTGAAGAAGCATTAAATGCGCAGCCGATTTACTCACTGCTGTACTTGATAAAAAATGCATATCACGCGCGGTAAACGTACATACACTCTGTGTAAACAGTTGTACATACGTTGATTCTTCCATCGAAACGCACTACGCACACAAGCAGACCGCACTCAAGTAGTCGTAAACACTTTCGTGCTTTTAATCAGCATTACTGTGTGTCTATCATGCACAAGGATAGCTCGTACGTCCCAGGCACTCAAATATAATTGTCAAGTGGTGCTACGACGTTCCTCAACGTTTACTCTTTGATTTGTAATTATTTTTATTACGCTGCAGTTAATAGCGAAATGAAAATAGCTGTCGTTGGTGGTGGGATCGTCGGATTAACGACGGCCGGATTTGTACAAGCGGGGTACTTTCATAACGCTGACATAACAGTCTTGGCATCAGATTTTGATAATACCGTCAGTCATGTAGCAGCGGGGATCTTTAGAGTCGGCGCTTCATTCTGTGGTCCTAGTGAGGCAATAACAAGGTATAAACAAGAAATCTTTTTACCACCTTAAGTTGCGCGTTTTCTTAGGAGTCAAACTCTCTATGAGAGTGCACGTATTCCGAAACAAATTGATATTTTAAAACATTTCTTTTTACATTTCTCTAAAACGGGTATTCTCTGAAATTGTTATAAAGCCAGATTTAAATATATATATATATATATATATTTATTTATGAATCATAATCAATTTACTTTTTTGAGACACTGGATAAAAGATTCTTACGAATTTTATGATGCCCTTCGAAAAATGAACGATGCCTCTCGTGCTGGAGTGACTGCTATTTCTGGATATATATTCGCAAATTCATCTCCGAATGTTGTTAAGGTAAGATTGACGAGAAAATAATTTTTATCTAGACGTTGATGTCATCATGCGTATAAATAAAATTCTACTAAATCAAGACTTGTTCCGTAATAAATCCTTCGAAAAAATTTAATGCATCGTCTCAGAGTTTAGCTGACTACGTATCAACTTTTATTAGAATCATTGGCTAGAAGACGTGGTGCCGGTATATAGAAGAGCGAACGAAGAAGAATTAAAACTGGTTAATGGCACGTGGAAGTATGGATCGTACTTCTCGACTCTTCTCACGCAAAGCACGCTGTATCTTCCATGGGCTAGACAACGGTAAATCGTGTATGACATAATTAATTAAAGGCAAAAGAACTGTAGTAAAAGTTGATTGCTTTGCTAGATTGCACGCAAACGGAATTACGTTCAAGCAGAGAGACGTGAATTCTCTCAAAGAATTGATTGACGATTACGATATTATAATAAATTGCACCGGGCTTGGAGCGCGCCAATTATGCAACGACAGACGTCTCGTTTCTCTGCGTGGCCAAGTGCTCAAAGTACGATATTTCTCTCACTCGAATCGATCATCAACCTTTCTTCATCTATAAATGCGATCCTCCTCTTGAGATTTTCTCGCACACTACGTGTATTAAAAAAAATTCAAAAATTGTTCATCTGCATAGGTAAAGGCACCTTGGATGAAAATGTTCTTTTATGGCGAGCTCGATACTTACGTCATACCAGGCTTCAACGGTGTAGTTACTTTAGGTGGCTCGAGAAGCTTCGATTCCGAAAATATGAACGTGTGTCCGTACGAATCCGCAGCGATTCGCGAAAGATGCGAGACGCTAGTTCCGTCCTTGAAAAATGCGAAAATCTCACGGCAAGAAGTCGGCTTGCGACCACACCGGGAAGGTGGTGTCAGAGTCGGAGAAGGGAGTCGTATTAGTAATCATTCTAAAGCTATAGTTAGTACTTGGACAGTGAAAATAGTTTATATTAATTAATTTATAGATATTGCAGATCGAGTGTCTTTTTATAGATTGTACATAATTATGGGCACGGTGGTTACGGAGTTTGCATGGCACCTGGAACTGCTAGAGCAGCCGTGGATTCAGCCGTCCAACTTTATAAATCTACGAGCTCCAAAATATAATTACTCGTTCTACTTACTCATCATTTTTTCCAATTATGTAGATCATGCATTATAGTATTACAGAAAATATGACAAAAAAAACTTGTGTTTCTGTCTGCAGACGCATTCTTTATTTGGTTTACATAAATTAGAATAGTCTAATACTGCATGGTATCGTTTACCGGAACGGCACTTGTAAATAAAACTTGCAAAGGCCTGTTATCAAGTTGTGAAGATGAACGTTTATACGTCCTTTATTAGCGGGAAAATTAATTTTGATAATTTTTAACAACACCTTTTTCCGAAATAATGAATCCTACTCGTCAAAACTTGAAGAGTTGTGCTTCTTTTTAGTAACACGTATCATATCAAGCACATCACGTCGTGCTCATCGACTAATCACTCGACGAATGGCGTATTGTTTGTGTACGTTGTACGATACGTAACAAATTTATAAATGTCACACCATTAAATTAATATAAAAGAGTACATCGAGCTTTAAGGTGATATATCAAATGGTATCCGGATGATCGTTGCGAAAAAAATACCATTACATCAGCCCATCCAAGCACACTATTTCTTGCCGGGTTTTACGTTCTTCCGAGGTGGTGCTCCCCATCTCAATGCGCTGCTATCGACTGTAAGACGCGGCCTCTTATACTGGCTGCTTTTTATATGTTCTTCCACTAATTTGGGTGTGACGCAAATAACATGCTGCCCTTTCCAATATTTAACCATATTCATACTTTGTAATGTCGAGATGATATCAGTTTGCGAGATGCTGGTCATTAGACTGTAAATAAATTTAAATTTTTCATACGCTGTTTACGAAATGATCATTATTTTAATGAATATATGATTGCGCGATATCATCTTACCTAAGATCTTTAATACTAAGAGTCCCTCTAAAATCTCGAAGGATTTCCAATAGAATCCAACTCCAATAACTGCGGTAAGATAACTTTCCTAAATCGCTTAAAGGTTTTTCTGGGCTTCCAACTGTTTGTTCAATTCTACTTAATTCATAGCTGAAAGCTATCAGCAATTTACCATAGCCCTGTCTTTGAAAAGGTGGCAGAGTTAAAATACATGCTACGTTATTACCGTCGGGTGATTCTTTCTCCTGAAAATGTAATAAAATTTAGGATAGAAATAATATAATACGTACAAATCTGACAAAGCTCGAAAAATATAATTAAAATAGAACAAAGACGTAACGTTTTTTTTTTTTTTTTTTATAGGAACAGATTTTCTTATCAACGTGAACAAAGTTTCATGTATTTTTATGTGAAACAATGATTGCAAAACGTGTACTGAAACCATTGAAGAAATCTTTATTTTATTAGCTAATACTTGAAAGTATTTTTTAAAATCTACCATACTGTACCTTTGAAAAATAGCCAACTAAATGTGCCCCGTGCTTATCCACCTCGCATAAAATATAAAAGAGAAACGGCTCTACGTCGAAGTAAAGGGTTTTGTGATCCAAAAACAATTTAGCTAACAAACATAGATTCTGACAATAAATTTTATGTTCCCTGCCATCTACTTCCCAAATACTCAATGTTCCCTTTCGATAAATTTCCTTGCCAACTGGCTGTCTGTGGGTACATTCGCTCTGTGAAACAAGATTAATTACAATCATATAGTAGGTACATACATGCTCTTGATAAAAACTCAAAGCAAATGCAAATAGTTGATCTATTTTACCATGTGATATCGATAAGTTTTCTCGAGACGCATGTACTTTAAACAATATTCACAGATCCAGAGTTTCGTTTGTTTGCCATATTCCTCTGGATATGGACTGAAATACCAAGTATCAATCTCGTACTTGCCTAGAAACAAACTTTTGAAAATCATGAGATTCTTTTTGCATTAATCGGAACTATATATATAAATGGGGGGATAATAATGCTTACCAATCTGTATTCTATCTATGTACTTGACTTTTGTTATAGCTTCGTGTTCCTTCTCCAATGCGGCTGTAGTAGGATCCATTTCTGCATAAGTCTAAAATAATAAAAATATGCTACGGTGCATTAAATGCAGTAATAATAAAAATACGTAGCTATATTACATACATACATAAACATGGGTCTGTTTCTTTTTAGCTGCACTGGCTAAACTGGACTGAACTGGTGCATCAAGTTGGAGTGAGACAAGTACTTGTCAGTTCAGCCAGTGCAGCTAAAAGAAACAGACCCCATGTTTTGTATGAGCATATATATATAAAAATTAAATCTATAACACGTCTGTTCAGTATAGATTTTGACTTACTTTTTGCACATGGTTAATCTCATCGTGACGTCTCTTTTGATTTCTAGTGATTTTTCGATCAGAAGAATCTGCCAGCAGATCAGTCGCGGAACTCCTATCGTGCCGCTCTATTTCACTCATATCAAATCTGCTGGACATGATTCTGTCACGTGGTACCCATTCGTCCAATCTTCTGTTGTGTCCGTCGTAGTGGACATAATATTCGTAGTGACTTTCATTTTCATTATAACGCGTCTGAATGATTTCAGCAGGATCTATATAACAATGCGAGATAATCAATGATAACGTCATATCAGACATTTAACTCTGCCTATTAATTTGTAAAGAAAAAAAAAAACAGTCTCAATAAAGCAAAAAAGCGTAATTTGATCGTAGCACAATCTCATAGGGACACACGACGAGCAACTAATTAATTAATCATCACAATGTGGTTGAGCTTTTTTCGGGTGAATCTTGACAAATATTGTCGATACGTCAAGGCCAAAAAATTAATCTATGAGCTCGTGCTTGATAAACATCACGGGCCACTAATGGAGATTATCCGTGATCCGCGTTTACGCGAGGACGAAGGTTCAGGGCGGAGTTGTAAGGAGAAAGATCATATTCTTACGCACGCCAGGAGTCGTCGGACCTGCGGACGAGGTAATGCTCGCCAATGTCAAGCGGCAGCTCTTCGAAGCTGTCCGCGTCATCACCGGAGCCCTTCCCGCCGTTCGTCAGCGTATCGCGCTTCTCTTGCTTCACCATCGTCTCCTTCGATGACGCCGTGTTACAACCGTCTTTACCTCTCTGCTCGGACTCGGCCATTTTCCGGTTGTACGTCACATGCCACGAAAATCACTTTGACCTTTAGCTGGCGCGAATCACCCGAAAAAGGCTCGGCTCGACATTGCACTCACTGACGCAACACGCAACACGCAACAACAAAACGATCGGGGCGCGGGCGCGGATCGGCGTATACAGGGCATTACAGGGTACAGACACGTATGAGACCACGTATGACGCGTGCCTCAGTGCCTCTACCTATAGAGCGGCTAGAGCTTATTTCTTTATTATGAGCTTCGATGTCTCGTGGTAGGAGTCAGTAGGGGTCTCCCTCTCTCGATGGCGGTTTGGCGGCACTGCGGCACGCAATGTTGCCAATAGGCGCGTTCAGCAGACACAACTGTTGCACAACTGTTGAGTTCGTCTTGTCAACACTCTGCGTTGATTGGTTGGTTCTAAAAGTAAGAGCCAATCACGTTCGATTGCTACTGAACGGCTTGATCTGCTGAACGCGACCACGAGGCTTGTTCGCGTTGCTTGAAATCCCCAAACATTGGGTGCGTTCAGCCGAACCTCTGCTTAAGCGAAGCGAAAGGTAGCAACTGAATGTGATTGGTTCTTACCTTTGAATCCAACCACGTATGTACACTTACGTGCTACCTTTCGCTTCGCTAAGCAGAGGTTCGGCTGAACGCAGCCATTTTTGCACTTGAAATGAGGTCCTAAATATATATTCGGCCGTTGGAGAGAGAGAGAAAGCGAAGATGCTGAGTGCAAAAAGTGCAACGCGAACAGACCCAATATCACAGATTCTCGCTAGTGCAAAATTTATATTTTAGCAGTTACCATATTTCTGGATTATTACAAAATTCAAATAAATGGATTTTTTTAGAAATAAGCTAATTATATTTCATTTAGTTTTAACATTAATTGAAGGAGCGTCCCATTTAATCACGTTGCGATCGATCACAGCCACTCACACAAGCGATCGGTGCTTGGAGTAAATAACCGTACAGTATCTCGATATTTAATGTAATCCATTTCTACCGATGCAGATCTCGGTTTAACTTGATTACTTTTTGTCTTTTTCTAATTCTAAGAATTAGAGATTAAAGTTACTCCATATCGATATAGAAATGGACAATCTTGAATATAAAATCAAGCTAGAAATATACCGGTCCAAGTCCATGGTACTCTAATTTGTATTTGAATCTCGCGCGCACCGAGGACAGTGCTGCGCGATCGATGGACGCGCATGCGCGGTGAGTATCCTCCGGACTACTCCGGAGTCCCCGGGTGGGGGCGGTCGTGACGTCGGGCACCGGGCAGTCGCGGGCGCGAGCTTCAGCGGGGTGGGTGTGTGAGTCTTGTGAGCGAGTTTCGTTCAGGCGAACGCGGTGAGTGGTGTGCGGTCGTGCGGCGGAGCATACGTCGCGGGGCAGAGAAGCCGCGCATCACCAGAATCGCAAAAGTCTCGGGTATTCGCGATGGATGGCCGCCCGGCGATACCTGTTGCGCGTACAGACACGGACCGGCTCGTCTCGCTCGCTCGCCAGCGTTCCTCCTAAAGTGATTCACGGCCGCGGCCGCCGCATCGGGCCGCGACTCGAGCGAGGGATGCACCGCCGCGTTCGCGCGCCCGCGCCCGTTGTTGACGTTTGTTGCCCGTAGACGCGCGGGTGCTGCGCCGTCGCGCGCGTGACAGTGTGTGTGTGTGTGTGCGCGTGTGTGCGCGCGCGCGCGCGCCTGTGTGTGTGTACGTACACGTATGTGTGTATCATCGCGACACGTCCCTCGTCGCGCCGTGCTGCGTCGGGCGGTCTAGCCGTCTAGCAGCGGCGCGAGTCGACGTTGCCGAAAATCTCCATCCGTGATTTATTCGCCGGAGGCGCGAACAAGCTCGCGCGGGCGTGCGCGCGCGCGCGCGCGCGAAGAAGAGGAAGACGACAACGCAACGACAACATGGGCATCATACAGAGTCGCAGCGGGGAGAGCGATGTTGGTGTACGTGAGGTTTTCGTCGGCGGTGTCAAGGCCGGCGTGCCTCATCACTCGTGTCAACCCAGCATGGGCATGGGCATGGGCATGGGCAGCCTGGGCGGACCTCACGCGCGCAGCGGCAGCGTGCGTAGCGCGCCGAGACAGCCGATGCCGGACGCCGTCGAGCTCGAGAGGCGCTTCACCAAAGTGCTGGTGAGTGCAAACTGCAACTCCGCTCCGCTCCGCTCCGTTCCGCTCCGCGATCATAGCAGACGATATCGAATCTGCCCACGTAGTCTCGGCAACCGTATGCACTTTTTCCGCGATATTCTGTATTCCCGTTGTTCTTATGCAGACCGTGGCATTTAAAAGCTTGGCAGGCTACTGTGCACGAATCGGCTACGCTCCGTTTTGAATGAATATTCTCACGCGCGCTTACTCTTCACTCAGCTGAGATTTTTCAGTTGAATAATCCTTGAAAAATATATTCTTACGCATAATTATGAAATGAGAATTATTTCGCATTTGCGTACGCGTGCGACGTGCGTGCGTCTTATCGTTTTATTATTTTTTCTTATTCTTTCTTTGCTCCAGCCAATTTCCCGACGTTACGCGAAAGTACTCGAAATGACAGTGCTTATTTATCCGAGCGAAAGCAAAATAATCATCTGCGGTACGCCTTCGTCGTCAAGTACACATCGATATATATACACAAGTAAATCTCGAGTAACACGATTACGCGGTTCCATTGTTATTGAAAACCTGAGTTGATCGAAACTTGGAATTTATATAGAGTTGTCACAATTGTTTGCCATACTACTCGCGAGACTTGTGCGCACGTTATCGTACTCTTGAGCCATTTAAATTATATATAATATTTATTACAACTTTTAAATTCCTTAAACTTTTCTTACTACAATATATAGTTGCCTAAAATTTATCAAGATTTCCATCATATTTCTTTATTCCGAGTGGTATTGTATTTATTCACGAATAAAAATAGCCTATTTATATAGAGAACATCTTGACAACGTCTTAATGTGCATTAATTAATCCGACGTGCATATCAACTCTTTACGACTTACGATGTCGTTATGTCTTTAATCAAAATGCTTTAAAAAATAAGAATATAGAATTAACACTATTATGTGAAATGTTAACTGCAAATAAATTCAATCGTTTTTAAAATCTAAATAATCCTTTTAAATTATAAATATATCATGCTTACACACAGACACCTTGATCCTAAAGTGTCAATTGTTCAAGTATATTTGGTTGAAAATTTAATATAAATATCTTGAAAGAATTAATACCGCAGGGAATGAGGATATCTAATACACCTTTCTCTTAAATTATTTTGAATATTCAATATAGATATGTGATTATGTGATTTTAATCACACACATTATATGTTTGTAAATAATATGCCTAAACAAAACGAAAACAGAAAAGAGCAGGACAAATTATTGCTTTGGAGTTTGGAATAATTTCATAAATTGATAATATAGACACACGTATAAATTTAATTTATACAAGAAATAGCAGCAAGGGATGTTTTATTTTTTATTCCACGATTAACGGTATTACGCGATTATTATGTAATATATGGAATCAAATTATTTGATACGTAACATCTATGAATCAGCCTACTCATGTCTATACGACCACACAGAAAATGAATACGTGATAAACTGAATTTCCGTCTCGAATTTTCATTTCTTTCGTGAAGCGAAATGTCGAGAGGTTGAAAGGAAGAATCCGTGTGTGCTGAGAAAAAAGATAGAGAGAAAGGAGGAAGAGAGAGGGATGAATGACGAGGTGGAGGAAGACACGGCACGCCTACGAGAGCAGCGGCTCTCACCAAATGCACGTCGATTGTAGCTAGCCAACGCGCAACGTTGCGGCAACGACAAACAACAAGTACCCTTACTTCGTTCATAATATTCAGTTTGCATTAATTCGCCTTCATTCGATTTTCTTCACTCTTTCATATATACATATATATATTGCTGCTTCTTCTTTTTTCGGTTGATATTCATCAAGTTAACCACCGGCTCAAAATAAATTCTAATTCTATATTGCAAAATTAATTAGGTGTTCGAAGCGCTTGGTAGAAAATTAGATACATAATGGAGAGAGGCTGATTTAACGTTAAGTTGGTCTCCTCTAGAAAAAACAAATATTCAATACATTTATTGAAAAGAAAAGAAAACGCCAGAATTAGGTGCTAATTATTGGATGCTCTAACAAATCATTATGTATAGGATATACTGGAAATGTAATCAAGTATTTTTTAAATATATCATCCAGTTTTCCAGTCTGATTTATATGAATTATCAATTCGGGCGCACGATCGTATACTGTCGTTAGGGGCGATAGTCCCAATGCGCTGCGCTAACAAAGCGCACCGCTCACCACGTTCGAATGCCGAAGCGTACGCGCCATGTCAGGCTGTCAACTATCGCGAGCTATATTTACAATTACCGGTCCGCCGCTGATAACGACGGAATGAACTAAGCGATGGCCGCTGCTCTCCACGTCCACTGCCGCCGTCGTAACGAAGGGAATGTAACGCATCCGAGGCATCATCGCACGTGGCATCGCGTGGCGAAAGTTCAAAGGATCGTTCAAGAAATCGTCGGAGGCGTGCGAACGTTTAATAATCCCCCGAGCGAGAGATTATCTTCGTGGGCATCATCATCATCATTATTATCATCATCATTCTCATCATCATCATCATCATCGTCTTCATCGTCTTGTCTCAGCAGCTGAAAATATCGTAGGACTTGGTTTCATTATAAATGCTTGTTGATGAGTCACCACCAGTAAGTCGTACACATCGTAGAAACCACCGCCTTGGATCACGGGACTCGGGGCACCAGGGCCGCGCCGAAGTTTTTCTCGACCTCGATGCTATATCCTCGCTCGCCTCTCTTCCCGCCTCTATCGGTCCTACGGACGGAAACCTAATAAAGCTTGAGAGACGAGTCATTGCTTTATTACTCACGCGATTAGACGTCGTACAAAACTAACGAGTACATGGAGTTTATATATAGATACTTATATAGATACTTTTATACACGGTTTTACATAGATACTGTAGTATAAACGGTAAGCAGATGTTACAATAAAAAAATAAAATTAATTATGTAAATATTAGTTAAATATAATACTGACTGAACATCATGCAATATAAACATAGAACTATATAATATGATAACGGTGTTTGCATGGTGAATCGTAAGATACGTGACTTTATCGAAATCCAACGATTTTTTTCCATGCACACTGTTTTCTGCAAAGCATAAAATTGGTTCGTGTAAAAAATAACCGAGACGAGAGCAATAACCGGTCAACTCATTTCCGAGATGGTCAACCACAAGTGCAGGAAACGTATTATCCGCAAACAGTTATCTCAATTTACCAATTCTCATACAACAAAGAGAAACACATGAGCCTAGGTTTTACGCGGTACTTTTGTAAGTTCCACGACTAGTAAGGCTGATGCAGTATTCGGTTGCAAATAGAAAAAGCTGCAAGTTATTTATACGACTCCCGATAAGTGAAAGAGAATTTGGAGATTTTGGCAAAAGAAAAATATAAATGCGAAACAAAATGGCAACAAATCTTAAATGGTAATTTAGGGTTAAGTGACATTTTTTTTTAAAAGAGCACCAACACTTTACTCCTAATTGATTCTGTGATAAAAACGGATACCTCCAGTTGTGCATTACTAATTAATTATTAAACTATATACGGTCTCTCATTAGGCGATGCGTTCCACGCCCTTAATGTTTATGCTAATACCTACATGAGTTGGCGATTATTAATGATTACTGCTTATATAGTCGCTTCGTTACCCTATTTTTTCAGATAATTACATTATCGGACACGTATTCTAATTACGCGCGTGACGACGAGTCATAAACGTTCTACCATTTCTACCGTTATTAATTTAAAATACAAATATTGACCTATATCCTAGATTGTTGCCCATGTAATGCTTTGGATATGGATAGAAAAACAAGTTTATTAAATTTAATTATTTGTTAATTATATATTATATATTTAATAATTCATTTAATGTCATTCAATCTAATAATTTTTTATGTACGTAAAATGTTTCTTGTTAATTATTCAACAATAACAAGTATACTTACACCTTAAATATAATATAATCCAGAGTTAGGCGCTCGGTTAGGCGTTATAAGAGAGATTCGAGATTTTGAGCAGAAACGAAAACGAATATTCGATGGAGAGATTTTGAGGCCCCGGGGCGTATCTGCTTCTACACCCAATCATATTCGTTTTTGTTTTATCTTCGTTCGTTGGACCAAAATATCTTTCACTCCCGGTTGAACCGGCCGGGGGACATTTTCTTTTTCATGCGTGTTGATGAAGATAAGTATAGTGACGAACACGAGAAAATCTAACTTGATATAATTTACAAGTAAAAGATATATATACCTACTAATTTTTAAATGGTATACCTTTTAAAAAATTACATTTGCTCGAGTTGTTGTTAAGCATACAAGTCTCTTTTTGAGATTTACTCATATTATTTAGACGTTACGAATAACATTCTTAAATAAACCCGTCATCTTCTTCGCAGACTCATTTATCATGTCGTTTATCGTATGGATGGATCTCCCTTGTGGAACACACGCGTTCTCACGAGGGAGTGGAGATCCATACGCACGCGCAACTGTATCGAATGTAAAAACCAAATCCAGACACTGATGAAATCAATGAAGTAATATCAAACGCTCGTTTACATATATAAGCGTTTCGCGATGCAAAAATACTGCCGGAATGCGCAGGAATTTTTGTAATTGGAGATCGGCAGTCTCTCTTGTGTTGCAACTTCTTTGCAGCGAGCAAGAGTTGAAAGATAGAATTAATACCCGATATTCCGTAGGATTAAAAATAAAAGTAGCCAAAGTTACGAAATTAAGTATATCCCGTGCGTAATAAACGCTGCGCAGAAAGACGATGATTTTTTACGTGACGGCGACGTACACATAACGCGACACTGAAGGATTAAATGGCTCGCTCGCGTGCGTGAATGACGATACCACGTGTCTACCTCTGTTTGCATTTCTCGCTGAGATGATGGTTGTCTCGCATTGCGACGTGCGACGCATTCGTGTCCTTCTGGTCATGCCTCCGACTACGTAAACAGGATATCCAAATGACACCTATGGCGCACACACTGCAATTTCGTTATACTGTGGGAATGTGCTGTGGAAGCGACGGAAAAAATTGTATTATACAATTCACGCACGCGGCGAGCAATATGAGACTCGGAGACGACCAGACGACGGCGAATTTATATTAGATTTCCGCAATGTCTATTTTTAATTCTTCGCAGTATTTATAATTAATTAGATTCATTTCTTGTTAAATCTAATTGAATTTGTAAATTGTTTATAGGCTAAAATTGGGCAGTTTTTTTCTCTAGTTTTATAGTAAACATTTTAAGAGAGAATTCTTATAGCTTAGAAATATTTATATAAATTGAGCACACATTTTCTCTCTCTCTTTTTTTTTATATAAATATATACACATTTATATACATTATAAACATGTTATTAATCTAGTTGCAGTGAGGTTTTATGTTTCGATTTGTATAATATAAAAGAATGTAACATCACATTCTTTTTTTCGACAAGTCCTTAAAAGTGCACGTTTCAAAAATTTTATTATTGCAACATCTTGGATTTCTGAGTCACACAATGCGGTATCGTCATAAAATGTTCTGTACGTGAATATTTTTTCAAAACTGACCTTCCTCCGCGTCGATAAGAGCCTTCATGCTACACACCGCGGCAAAGAATAAAAAAGTCGAAAAGGGGAGATAGAGTTTTCCGGAGAGGAACTTTCGACCTGGAAAGTAATGCATGTGTATGCCTATGTGCTGTACATATGAGGCCGTGCCCGCCGCGCCGCGCCATGAGGGATATCAGTGTGTTATCGATCGAAGGCGGAACTCGTTTGACCGGGTTACTAAGTTTTATCGAGTACGTACGTGGGAACAGTATGTACGGCATAATGTTTATTATATACCGTGGGATTTCATTTTCCATAAAAAAGACAAAATATCTGTCAATGGACTTGTGTATATCTGCTTTCTATTTGGATTAGACACGTTGACGAATCTCATCTTTGTCACTCTTAACTTTGAGATTGCATTCTTAAGCAATCAAGTTCTCAATATGAAAATATTGCAACGGTGAGATATTGTGTGCTCCGTTTTATTTATGTCCATTAATATATTTATGTATATATGTATGTATAAATATAAAATATTTCATGTCGATATATTTCAAAAATTACTACGGCAACAAGGCAACAATTAATTAATTCATTGAGATTTAATTGATTTACCATCTCTTTTTAGATTATAATCTTATTTTATGTAACCAGAAAAATTGAGTTTTAAATTAACCATAAATACCATAAGACTGCGAGAAAAAGCATTTTGCATTTTTTCTTTTTTATATTTTGAACTGTATCTACGTCGTTTTTTCATTAATGTTGTGAAATACGTGGCGCTTTATTTCTAATATACTATTTAAATAAAAAAAAGTTTCAAGGTTTTAATAAATCCTCAAGAGGAAATTCTGGTAAGATATAAATTTTTTTATTTCGTCTTTTATATAAGAAAAATTTCGTCGTGTGATCGGCGTGGAATTCTTCTTCATTCAAACTCCATAATTTTGAAATCTGGCTGACGTTTGCGGCATCACGTGCGCGTATCGCCACCACGTGCGATGACGGGAGATCTCAGGTAAAACTGACATCGTTAACCGGACATCGTTGACCGGCCAGAATTTCCTTCTCGTGAAAGAGGACAAAGAAAAGCCAGGGGAGTAAGCGTATATGCGCCGAGAAATGGCCCGTGGCCAAATGGCGTGCACGTGCGAATAGAGCTATTCCTGGGCAGTAAATAAAAGAGCCTACCAGTCGAGGGATACTGGCCGCTACTGATGGCGCTTAAACGTTGCTGCTTGACCGTGAAAATTCTTGGACAGTTTAGCTAATTTTAATGCCATGCCTATATTTAAAGGTACCACCTACGTTAGCAACACACGTTTTGACTAGTTGATTGATGGGAGTCTCACTTGATTCAATTTTATATGTGTGATGTTTTATTATATTGATAAAAATATGCCGGAGTAGGTATATAACGGAGCAGTTTATATATATTTGCTGGTATATAATATTACCATATTTCCATAATTATAAATATATGTTATACAGTAAAAGTCTACGTTCTTAATCCAATTTATAGTTTTGTAAAGATGATATTATTAATTATATAGTTATGTAGTCACATATAATTTAAACTACAGCATTTAGTTAAAATAACTTTGCATTTACATAAGAATTCTTTATCTTGACTACATTTTTTGAGATGTTGAGAATAGAGTTTTGTTTTACTTTTAATTCATTAGATTTCGCGAATAATATATAAATTAAATACAAAATATTATCCATTAAACACTACCGTGATGTTTTCTCGATATACGTGTCATCTATAATATATTATAATCGCGACACGGGTCAGACGTACCCATGTTAATCAGATGCTTATTTGCGAGATCAACGGTCGATTTCACGACAACCAAGTCATGTCATCTCGAGTGCACAATCTGTCTAGCAGAATGCATATAGAAGGAGAAATCGCTAATTCTCCCTTTCATCATGACACGCGGTGTTCTTCGGCGACTGAGGAGCGCGGAGCGTCGCAATAGCATGCGAGATTGATTGCATTTCTATAGCGCTGATATTAAATCGCGAGAGGTGATCGATAATCCTTAGCCATTGTATGCTAATAACTAAGGCAGGCAGGTTGAAAAGAAAACAGCGATTATTTTGTTAGAGCCGCGTCGTCCGACGTGAGTCGCGACTCGCGACATGTATGTCGACGACGAGCGTTGCAATATTTATATCTTATGTAGAGAAAAAGAATTTGAACGTGCGGAATCGCGGACGGGCTTTCCGGTCCGCACGTGTTGCACACTGTCTGCATATTGGGTTGGGGCGTCGGCGTCGTAAGGAACCCTAGTGGGATCGCAGATGTGCATCGTACGTACAGAAAGAGACGATCGTTGTTAAGCGAACCTCAATCGTGCGCTGTTCTTGGTCGCGAGTCGCGACTATATAAGAACACGTGCTCTTTGAACTTGATACGTGGAAAGACGTAGAAACGTATATCATTTTGCCTTTTTTATACCTTTCTCAGGAGATGATACTGCACGTTTTTCGATTAGATTAAAATTATTTATTTTTATTTTTACGTGCGTTAAACGATAGTCGCCTCTTTTTTCGTTTCCTCCGAGGTTTCCTCCAATGTCCCTTCATCGTCCATTAATCCGATGTATGTTTCTCTGTTTCTCCCGCGCGGCGGGTCATTACCCTTTCACTTTTTCTCTCTTTCTCTTTTTCTCCCTCTTCTTCCTCACACCCGTCATACATACATAAATGTATTCAAGCGTGACGTGGGTGAGGACGAGGGTGTCGCGCGGCTTGGTAAAGCACGATGACTGCCGCAACGGAGGATCCTGGGTGTGTTACACGACACACTGCGGCTATAGGGATGCTAATAATGTTTCAATAACATCGATAACTACATGGTTTTACTTTCACAACTGTCGAATATGTTATATTTTATAGAGGAATGTGAACTGTGTGTGTATACTCGTTGAGCGCGGTCAATGATATAGAGACCAGAGACAGTAGGATAATTCTGAGAAATCGTCAACATAGCTATACCTAATCAAATTTTTTTTTGCTAATTTTGAAAGGTCGTTTTCTAATCCTAACGATTAGATTGCCAAAACTACAATACCCTATGGAAGAAATACGTATCAGAGTTCTTTATTATATAGTATATCATCATTAACTATTTTTTCCCGTAATTTATATTTTGTATTAATGTTCTTGTTCTGTACATCAAAGTATTTAGATGTGATTAAAATCATAAAGTGTATATTTAGTGCAAGCCATCACTCTTTCTAAAGTTTGGACATGTTATTAATTGTTAAAACGCTAAAACATTTTCCATATATGAAAAAATGTTTTCGCTTGTATTAAAAAAAATTTACCTGCATTAAAAGATCAAAGTTTCGTCTATGCGTGTGACGTCTTCTCTTATTTACAAAAAAGGTATTCAAGCCTTCGCTAATTACATAATTAATGCATGGCTACCAATATTCCCGGTAACGAAACAGCTTCGTGTTGTCTGTTCGAGCACGCGTCGCACCCTTTTTTCCATCTTTCTCCATCGCTTTTATTCCAACCTGTTCCATCCGGTCAGCCGTGTGCACACGCTCGCTTATCCGCCCTCGCTGGTGTTATACGGCCCTATCTCCTAACATCCCTCCCTTCGGCTCTCCTTGAAGATCAACGATCTCGAATACGAGTCCTTTGGGACGCCCCTTCATGAGGCGATGTTTAGGCCAACCGCAAAGTGCTCTCAAAGGTCCAAATATATATATACTATATATCCACTAAACATTCAGCGACATGATCGATCAATAGTGCAGTTGATGACCAGATTTAAAGATCGATATTAACATTGATTTCAATTTAAATCAAAATGTACACTTGTTTACTATATATATTAATCGACATTGGGAGGATTGGTCCTATAGAGTTCGAAAAAGTCTGGAAAGATTCTATTCAAGATTAATAAAATAGAGGTGAAAAAATAAACATGAAAAATATGTATTGTGTAAAGTTGAAAGTGTTTCTCATATTTCGCCGTATTTAGGCCGCATTTATATACCAAAGGCAACGTGTAACAAAGGCCAAGTCACACTATGTTCTCCTAGACTTGAAATTATATATTTATTCTTATTCACCTCTCACTAATCTGTGAATTTTGCGTATTGGACATAAAAAATTTCACTTTAAATCTGTGGTAGAATAAATTTAAAATTTGTTTGATTCAGTTCCGTTAAACGCAAAGAGACATGGCTCATTTTATGCATATTTGTTTATTTCCGCTAAAGAAATCTACTTGACGTTTGGGTGGAATATGAAACACTAACTGCTGGGAAAGTGGAGCGTTGAAAGTGTGATGACGAGCGAGAGATAGAGTCGAATATTTTTTTCTCGCGATTATATATAACGCACAAACATTTGGAAATCACCAATATCTGAACGATTTAGACTTTGGCAACTATTTTTGCTAGTTTTCCTCGTTTTTCTCATTGTAAATTAGATAGTGGCACTTCTGATATTATGCTTAGTCATTTATTTGCCTGTTGGAGTGTCAATGATTAAATGTCTGTTACGTTTATTTATCAGATTACATCGTGCGAACTTACATCGAGAGGCCTTGCACACGCAGTATCTCCTTCTCTCATCTCTCTTTCTTTCTCTTTCTCTCTCTCTCTCTCTCTCTCTCTCTCTCTCTCTCTCTCTCTCTCTTTTGACGGGAAGAAATGGGCAGCAGAGAGGAAAGAAGGAGCTACGTACACATATATAAGGCATATGTGAGTGAGTGAGATGATGTCACCGCGGCCGGGTGCACATCGTGACGTTATCACTTAATTTTAGACCACCGTATCTCTCATTCAAATTTGCGAGGCACCGCTGTCTCGCAGCGTCGTCGAGGTTCGAATAAGCTCGCGACTCGCGAAAGCTTTAGAGCGCGATGTAATCAATGTTACTAAAAACTTGTAGCACTAAATATATTAAAGATAATACATATCTGTTACGTGATAATTTTATAATGAATAAAGTTTGTCCGACAAGTCCGCAGAATTTTTTTAGAGAACTAACATATCTTTTTTTAGACTTATACCACAAGTTGGAAGAAATTATAGTATGATGTCGCATAATTACATTATTCCATAAACTTGACATTAATTTCGGGATAATAACTGCATATACGAATAGCACGTTCAATCATGATGTACCTGCATAAATTATAATCTCGAGTACAATATCTCGGGTTCTATATATATACTTTGCTCGCGTGTGACCGTACGAGTGTCACGCACCGTTAACAACGATGGTTTTAATGACTTGTGCATGGCGTGTGTTCAAATGACACAAGTCGCGACGGCGATTCGCCGAAGCTCAAGTACTTGACAACGGTCAATTCTTTCGTGTTTTGAGGATGCTCACACTTTGCTATTGAGCATGCACAAGTACGTTTAATTTGTGCACCAATGGCATTTCTTGTGTCACTTGTTTGCTTCTCTGCTTTATGAATGCTCTTTGGGCTTCTTTTGCCGTTGGCGCGAATAAATAGCGTTTTATTTATATATAATTTGTTAAACTCAGATAAAGTCGCGGGAGAGGGAAACTAGCTAGACACAGACGTCAATCTTCGACTTTCTGGTAAAATTATCTTAGTTTATTAATCTTACCAAGAAGTGAAAAGGGTCTCATATGAGAGAACCATTGATTTGATTAAAGCCCCTTTGCTCCAACACCAAATGTGAAAGGATCCCAGACGCAACTTGGAGCACGTCAATAGCGCGAGTTCACGCTTTTATAGTATCAAAAAGGTTTGTCACACTTGGATTTGTTAATAAATATCCGTAAAATATCGATGCAAAGAGGCGCGCGAATTTTTTTCTTTTCATGTGCACGGCATGAAATAAAATTCCATAAATCTTATAATGAAAACATGAATTGAAAAAGCAAACAAAAAAAAAAAAAAAAGAACAGCGAGACGCTCATGATGAAAGCGCGAGTTGACCAAAAATTTACCCTTTCACCGCGCGCGCGGGCAGATAAATGTCCCGGGTTGAAAGTTCTCTCTTGTTAGCCCGAAGGTCAGTGTCCGTGTGTAACGAGCAGTAGTCTGCTAGTAATCCCCGTGAACCATACCAATAAAGATAGGTTCGTTCTTGACGCCGTTAAGACGTCTTTTTATTGCCACCGATATGACCGTTCAAGCATCGAACGAGGTAATCCAATATTTGTCATCAGAGAACAAACGAGATATCTACGAAAGTAAAAAAAATATCCACATGCAGAAACTAAATCAAGTAAACAAAGAAAAGAGAGTAAGCATAGCAATTTAAAAAGCAAATTTTTTTTCTTTAATATTTTATACATTTCAACTAATGCACGTGAATCGAATATATTTCCATCATGAACGAAAGCAAATGACTACTGAAACTCGAGTTTGCGTATCTATCGGGCGTCACCGGTCGCATCCTGCCTATTGTGAAAGTATATGTACCCCATTAGCGGTAATCCGATATTTCTGGTAGAACGCAATTACGCGCGGTAAAAAGCAGTTTCAACAAACCGAATTTAATTGAGTGCGCTTGTACGGGAACGGCGACGTGCTCTCTATGTTTAGATAACCGCGCTATCGATTCATCAAGATACTCTTATAGACGTCTCACGTCGCGTGCGGTTGATTCTTCACAGACGAATTTATTTTTTTTTTTTAAGCAACACTTTGCACAATCGGAGATTCATATTGCCGTTACACTGAAAGGGAAAGCGCACTGCAGCGAAGTGAAACCGCGACGATCCGACCGCTTCGTACCGTTCGAAGTGTGTTTTGACCTTAACACATCCATAGGGCATAGCAGAAATCGTCGCTTTCTCTCACAGTTACTAATTTTCCGACATGTTTTACCAGTCGTACGAAGAGTAGGAAGACAGAATATGTAATGAAACAATTTAATAAAAGGCACATACTTTTGTTAACAACACATATATAATGTACATTTTATACATCTAATTACAACATATATGTATAAGGAACAAGAAAAAACTGTTTACTTTTCTAAAATGTTTTAATTAGAAGGTATCTTTTTAATTTTTTATACACTTGATTGACAATGTCTGTATTGTCTGTGTAGCCCACGCCGCCGTACACGTTGAAAAGTTTGGAACGTCAGAAAAACGTCAGTTATCATTTGAACAGCGATAATGAAAATGAACGCCCGTTTATCGCTTATATATTTATCGCTCGTTTCTCAGAGGAAAACTCGTTCTGTGCTCCCCCCCGTTACACGGTCGAAAAATGAAAGAGAGACGTACTCGCTCCAGTTGAGTAGAAACTATAGCTCCAGAACAAATATTATGCTAATGCGACAGAATTGTAGCATCGCAGTATAGTCATTGCCACGAAACGGAAACAGAAATCGTGTTACGTTGCTGGAAATTGTAACTTGGCCTGGTCACTGAAGGAGAACGCGCGTGTTGGCTTTCTCCAAGGAGCAAAAGATCAGGCAGAAGTGTTAATTTAATCTAACGTCGAGTATAAAGGTGATGTTCGCGTAATTACGTATTTGAAAATTCCGTAATGTTATTCCTTGTTCCAACAGAGCAAAAAACGTGATGTGCATATCTGCACGCACAAAATATCCTTCGTTACAGTTTCATGGCCACGTGTGCGTAGTACGCATGTGTGTGCATTTATGTGAGCAAACACACCAACACGTACTTAGTATACAGTTTATATAATGAAATATTAAAACGACGTAATATTGTTGATAATATTTGTTTGCAACCATCTAGAAATATAAATAAAAGTAACTCTGGAATGTAAAGAAAATGTTTAAAATTCAGATAAAATATGAACGTACTTAGCCGATCGTTAACAACGATATAACAGTAAAGTATTATATATTGTTTCTTGTGTGTGTGCAGGCCTCTATGGATCTACCACCGGATAAAGCGAAACTTTTGAAACAATATGACAACGAAAAAAAATGGGACATCATATGCGACCAAGTGAGTACATTATACATTATTCAGAATAATCTCAAGATAAAGATTGAGATGGAATCGATGTAGGAAAAATAATACAAAAGATACGTGACCTATTTATCGTATTTCTTTTTACATTATTACCATCGTTACTATTATTATTGATGAGATGGTAAAATTCTATTAATTTTATTCAACGTTTATACGGGATTTTTATCGCGGCACCGATAGGTAATATCGGCATTACAACCATTAGCTATATAATAAAATATAATGAAATAATTCAAAATGAAAAGATAGAAGTGCATTCTCAAGGGATAATCGCGAGTCACGGTTCATTCCGATGCTTGAGCCAGCCTGTAGAGCATATGCGTAACACAAGACGGATGTAACGCAAGCCATGCTATTATACGGTGCGGCCTGCAAAAAATACGCAGCATCCCTTTTCACGACGGCATTCATGTACTCGTAGCCATGTTCCCGTCTCCAAATGTTATTGGCGAGGCCGCTTCACAGACAGTACGTCATATGTAGAAGCTAATCTTTGCAAGGCTCAGTTTGTCGGCAACGACAAACGGGATATCTTTCAGAACTTTCAGAACTTGGAAAATCTAAAAAAGTCTTTTTCTTTCAAATCTGCTCCTCTTAATTCCAACTGCCACGGTAATCATCTAGTGACAGGGAGGGTGAATAAACACTGGCACTGGCATCTCGAATCGCTTTAATCGTAACAAAAATTATAATTAATAATAATTCAGTATTACGTCAGACTAAAGATAATTTGTGTCATTTTGCTGTGGTTTCAAAATTAACGCTTTAGCATTAAAGAGTTGTAAATGTCAACGTATTATTTTTTTGGGCGAGATTGTGGATATTACGTGAATTTGAAAGGTTCATATGAAATCGTTTGTCACAATATTTATATTTGCAGGAAAGAGTACAAGCTAAAGATCCACCGTCCCATTACCTGGCCAAGTTACGTACTTACCTGGATCCCACAGCATCGCGAAGCCATCGAGTACGTTGTTTTATTTTATTTTTTTACATCTTTTTGTCTCCAATATTATTTTCTCGAATATTAACGCATGGATTCAGGATTATTCATTGTATTTCGTTACTTTTTATTTACACATGTGTTGATATAATTAATTTTTCGAGCAAAATTAAATATATATTTTAAAAACACGCTCACTGCATAAACAACACCAATATTTGACACCAATCTATTTGACACTCACATATCACATATTATTTATTAAGGTGTTTATGCACGTCAACATATGTTATTGCGTTGCACATCGATCACGGATATTTATTATATTTAATATTAAATATGTAACAAAAATATTGGTTCAAAATGCTGCACGTTGATTTTAAACATTTGTGTATAAATATTTTATTTCTTCGTTTTTGAAATACGTGTACCGTACATTACACATCCAACCGCAAGAAGTTTGTTATCAAACGGATACTAATGATTACACAGTCGTATCGTTTCTTTATGTTCTTCCAGAAAAGGAAAATGGTCGGCGAATCAACGTCGACCCAAGTATTACGTGACTTGGAGATATCCTTACGCACAAATCATATTGAGTAAGTGAATCTGGCACGTATTTAATCGTTATAATAATAATTTATTGTTTATTTGCCATTTTGATTATTAATTTACGTCGTCTATGTTTGTTTGATTGTATACTGGCTGTGCCTGCTGTGTGCCAGTCTAATAGAGACGTGCCGTTTTAACTATTTTATAAAAAAAAAAATCTTTAATACTGGTACTTGACTGTCTTTAACAACGACAATATTGGTATTTTTTCTTTTAAATATTTTTAACAAGTATTTTCAAACGAGTGTAAATTCAAAGTCTTGGAATTTAGAATTTTCCAAGTGCTTGTACTTTTTTAATATAACAAAATAGGAAGAAGATTGAACGTACATCCACTTTTCATTTTGTGCAACGTACACGTCAAGTCCATTGTATTAATCATTGATCGCATAAATAATTTATACCAATAAGATTCAGTGTACAAGTTTATTTGTTCGTGATTCAAGACTTTTTTCGAAAAACCTGTATTCTGAGCTGAACAGTATTATACAGATGGGTGAGGGAGTTCTTGGATGAAGAAAATCAAGGCCTGGATGCCTTGATAGACTATCTCAGCTTCAGGCTATTGATGATGCGGCATGAGCAACGACTGTTGGAATCGCACACAAGTTCCGAGGAAAAATTACAAACCGGTAAGAAATTGATTAGAAAGCCAAAAAAGCAAAAAATCAGAGAATCTATTTTAGCCCGTTAGAGAATCATAATAACGTAGGTACGCATTCTAATCTGTTGGAATTGACAACGAGTGTAAGATTTCTACGTGCGATAAACTGTGGAGTAGGAGTAGATAATTTATATATCGCAGGTCAAATTCCATATACATAATTTATCTAGAAAAATTAATATTTTCTTGCTTTTCGTTATAGTCATAACGTACTGCGATAATATTATTGGTAAAAGTTACATATTACCCGTGGAAAATATCTGTCTTTTTGTAAAGATTATTAGAATGAATATTATATTTGTAAGATTAATAAATATTAATACTTTTGTGACAAACTATGGCTCATCGTAGATTAAAAACATGTTCGATAATAATATTAACACAGCGGGCACTGGCGATACCTCACCATTAAACAACGGATGCTTGAGGCCACCTCTCCACGATCTCAAAGACAGTCCTGGGGTCAAAAGGAGATCTCGACACGTGGCACGTTTAAATATGGGTGAAGCAAAGGATGATATTCATGTTTGCATACTATGCATGCGTGCCATCATGAATAATAAGGTGAATATCAGTTCCGATAAACTTGCGTGCTTCTCAAGTTTAAAATTCTTTGCAAAGCAGATATTTGTGTATCCTTAATTTTTTTTCTTTTAAATGATACATAAATATATTCTGATATAACGTACATTCACACATAATACAACATATGTATAAGCACATCCATATTATCGCCGGCATATAATAAAATAAATATTTATATCGATTTTTTACAGTACGGATTTAATATGGTTATTCAACACAGAGAAGCCATCAATTGCATTGCATTGAGCTTAATTCATAAAAGTTTGAGGTGAGTCACGTATTGTCTATTATCTATTATTGTCTCGTATTTCTTAGAAAGTCTATGACATTTATAAACGTGTGAAACAATATCCGTAATGTGTACGCCGTAACAACTTGTTAGTCATTCATTTTATATTCAAATGAATGACTAACAAGTTGTTGCTTCATCACATCCTGAATGGATTATCGTTGATCTTTTTATACGTCACATTATTTCAAATAAATGCTTCATATCCATGGTTTAGCCCATCATTGTAATAAATGCACTGTTCTCTCAGGACGAAAGCTCTAGTATTGGAGCTCCTCGCTGCAATCTGCCTAGTGAAGGGTGGCCACGAGATCATTTTGTCAGCGTTTGATAACTTCAAAGAGGTGTGTTCCGAGAGGAGAAGATTTACGACACTTATGGCATATTTCACTCAATATGACAGCTTCCATATAGAGTTTATGGTCGCTTGTATGCAGTTTGTCAATATTGTCGTACATTCGGTCGAAGACATGAACTTTAGAGTTCACTTGCAATATGAGTTCACGAAGCTTGGATTAGACGAATATCTCGAGAAGCTTAGACACACAGAGAGCGAAGATTTGCAGGTCAGTTAACGCAACGGCGTATGATGAAATTTTAATAAACAATGCACAGATCACGAAACGATCAAATCAAAATCAAGATGTATGTTGTTCGCTGCAGTTTACAAAACTCGCTTATTATATTATACATTCTATTTTAAAAAATTTTCACCAAAAAGATGCAGTAGTGGATCGTACGTGATGGCGTGGTTTTTATTTTAGATGATTTGAATATTAGAAATAATTTTTACGGATGTTCTCTACACGTCACATGCCACGACCATTACGTACTGCGTACGTATATGTGTCAAGTTAATATAGTGTACGCAAGAGCTAACTATAAAGCCATGAAAATAAAATAGACATGTACAAACACTTTTAAAGTAAATAGCACGCGATATGTGTATAATAACAGAATAGAAATAATACAACGAATGACATTTTTGATCGTGCGTCGGGCAGAATTTTACGCCTAATAATAATTTTTTCGAATTTTATCACGTTCATCTTCATGCTTTTGTGTGGCGTGTCATATGTTGACTCGTTTTTTTAGGTTCAAATCTCAGCTTACCTAGATAACGTATTTGATGTAGCTGCCTTAATGGAGGACAGTGAAACAAAGACTGCAGCATTGGAAAAAGTAGCGGAATTAGAAGACGAACTTGGTCATGTAAGCGATATAAACTTTCTTATGCTATTTTTTCTATTATTAACGTATAAAGCTACTAGAGAAAGTAGGAAAAGTAGGTTAAAATAAACACATTTATCCATAAGATTCACGTTACACAAATGACTTGATATCGAAAATGCACCAGATTATAAGCTTGCTGTATACTTTTCGTTCTTTATACATTACTGTTATATAATATTATGTTGCAATATACGTTGTTAAAAAATTATTCACATCGATATTTATCTGTTGACGCGTGTCCGTACGTGATTGTTTTTGACACACACACACACACACACACAGGCACATGATCGTATGGCAGAATTAGAAAGAGAATCATTAGCGAAATTGGCGGAACTGGAGACGGAATTAGGCGCGATCAAGGTGGAATATACCGAGGCTTTGGAAGCGCGTAGATTAGTGGAGGAAGAACTCGCGGCTTTGAAGAGGCAGAGACAGGATTCTGCACGAAGGCAGAGTGTCCTAGAGAACAAGATCATCGAACTGGAAACTCTCACGGGAACGCTTACAAAGGGCTCATCAGGTATATTACTCGCCAGATTAAGAGTATTTATATTCAAGTAATAGGCGGTATATGTAAAGTGAAATCTCGTGCAAACGCCTGTTTGATCTTTCAGCCGCTAGTCTACGAAATGGCACCGCGACGAGTCCTCTGAGTACGTCGGATAACGTTACATTACCCGAGACGTTCGCCTCAACTGCACCGTCGTCGCCAACATTACGTGAAACTCTCCCAGCGGCTCCCGCACCACCACCTCCACCCCCGCCACCGTGTCCGCCGCCGCCTCCTATGGCACCTCTTTCCCTGGGAGATCACAAGTTACCACCGCCTGTCCCGATACCTCCACCACCAGCTGGCATGATGCAAGCACCCAATGGAGCAATGACCATCAAACGAAAAGTATATATATTTCGTTGGTTCTGCGTTTCGACATTGTATCAAGATGTAAAAATATCGATTATAAATGAGCATGTAAGGTCGTCGAGGTGGAGTTGCGAAGATTATCGAATGCGTGAGAGAATATAATATGTTTTTCTACGACAAAATTAATTATTACGATAAAAGCAACAAAATAGCGATATACGTATTATGAGAAAACCGCGTATTACATTTTTACAGGCAGCAAGAAACGTATTGTATCGTTTTATTTGCTTTTTTCTTGGCTTGTTTTGATTTAATGCGAGCGTACGTTTTTTTATTCAGGTCCAAACAAAGTACAAACTTCCTACACTTAATTGGATCGCTCTGAAACCTAATCAAGTACGGGGTACTATTTTCAATGAGTTGGACGACGATCGTTTGCACAACCAAATCGACTTTTCCGACTTTGAAGAGCGATTTAAGATCGGCATGAGTGGACACGTGGCCAACGGTAACAATGAAATCGATGGACTTTCAAGCTTTCCGAGTAAACGATTCAAGAAACCTGAAAACGTATCGCTTTTGGAGCACACGAGATTACGAAATATTGGTAAATAAACTTCGATCTATATGACCGATGCTCTAGCGTGATATATATGTGAAAACAGATTCGTCACTTGATTCTCACTATTTTTCCAACTTTAGCTATATCGCGCCGAAAAATGGAAATGCCGGTCGAGAAAGTAATAATGGCGGTAAATGCTCTCGACTTGAAAGTCCTTTCGCTCGAAAATGTAGAATTATTGCAACGTATGGTACCTACGGATCAAGAAGTACGCTCTTGTTCTACATTTAATATAAATATTATTGTTACTAAAAGATTTTTACAGCATTAAAAGAAAATAATAAAAATTAATTTCAGATCAAGGCTTACCGCGAATATATTATAGAAAAGAAGAACGTCAATTTATTGACGGAAGAAGATAAATTTTTGATGCAACTTGGTAAAGTGGAAAGGATATCTACCAAGTTGTCCATTATGAACTACATAGGAAACTTTTTCGACAATTTACATCTCATTACGCCACAAATACACGCTGTGATATCTGCATCCAGTTCGGTTAAGAGTTCAAAGAAGTTAAGATCAGTATTAGAAATTATTCTTGCCTTCGGTAACTACCTAAACAGTAGCAAACGGGGCCCCGCGTACGGCTTCAAGTTACAAAGCTTAGATACATTATTAGATACGAAATCGACCGATAAAAGGATGTGCCTTTTGCATTATATCGTCGCCACAATACGAGTCAAGTTCCCTGAACTTATTAATTTTGAATCGGAGTTGATGTACATCGACAAAGCTGCGACAGGTATGTGCTTACCGTATTTACGTAGCTATATTACAATATTAATGCTAGGTGAATGGAATTATAATACATGACAAATAAAACTGACCCCTTTGTATTTATACCTGCAAAATTATATATTAATTTCAGTTTCACTGGAGAACATTACGACCGATGTTCACGAACTGGAGAAAGGTATGGATCTTGTGCGAAAAGAATTTGAGTTACGCGGCAAAGAAAAGCACAATACGGTATTGCGCGACTTTTTGAACAATTCCGAGGAGAAATTACGCCGTTTGAAACTTGACGCACGTACCGCCGGTGAAGCATTCCGTGAATGTGTCGAATTCTTTGGGGAAAGTCCGAGACAGGCTGATGCCAACACCTTTTTCTCCCTTCTTGTCAGATTCGCGAGAGCGTTTAAGGTGCGTTAATAGTTGTGTGTTTTATTAGATGTCAAAGTTTTTAACGTGTATCGTATCGCACGTTTGTTAAGAGAGAGTACATATGTATATTAAATAATAAAATGCACGACGTTATAGGCAGCGGATCAAGAAAACGAACAGCGTCGTAGATTAGAGGCTGCTGCAGCAGAAGCTTTAAATACGTCCGAAGAAGTTATAAAGCGTAACAAATTAAATCAGAAGAAACAACAGGTATGTCATGCATTTTTAATGTTTTACTTTTGTGTATCAACACGTATCAACTCAGATTTATGAACAAGGTCAAAGCACCTATATCTTTTTACTCAAATTATTTGTATATCTAGCATGTGCGCTATTCTAAAAATATTGAGTTTAAAAACATCTTTAATGTATATGCATCTTTTACGATCTATAAACGTATTATTGCACGTGCAAAAATTACCTATTATTCCGTTTAATATAAAAAGCATTTTATGTAAAAAACGTCAATCATTTATATTTTAGCATTTATATTTCTTCCATAATATCCTATTCTCCTGTACGTGTGTAGTTTTGTGATTTACTACATATTATTTCGTGCACGTTAAACTAAACGAGTCTGATGATTCTATTACCATAAACTTGCTCCACTACTGATTTTTTTTTATTCTTTGAATCAAGAAAAATTCAAAATAATATTTATATATCCCATCTGTTGGTTGGATACGTTCCCTTCCGTTAAATATAACCTATTTATTTTAATTAGACTTGATACCGCAATAGTGTGATGGTTGAAATTTTTATTGATCATATATATATATAATATGTTATATCATTTATATTTCTCTGAGCTTCTCTCCTACAACATCAATGCTGTAGATGCATTTAAAATTAACATTCATCGTATCACGCAACATTATAATCACTACTTATGTAAGAAAATGGAAAATAAATACACAAAGCATTAATTTCTTTGCATGTTGTGAAGTAGCATGACATTTTACAGGCATTATAAACGATTGAAACAAGGATTCTGAGAGTCTCACGCGTGCCTCTTATAGTTGATCCATTTCTTAAACACTATAGATTTATAAACATTTGTTTTCTTATTTGTTACATATTTATTTGGATTTAAAGTCACCGAAATTTTGCTGTAACTCGAACAAGAGTCTGTTACACCGCCACCTTAATGAACTGGAGCTCAGAACATAACAATGTAGAAACAATTCACAACATGTAAGTCTGTCCTCGCTCACTTTCTTGTATTAACGTATGATTTTTAATATCTGTACATACACCACATCACACATATTACATATAACATGTAAAAATTTGATAACCATCAAACTTGTTCCCTACACACAAGAGGTATGTAAAATAATTATAGTTTTTTATAAAAAAGAATTATTTTTACCTCAAAACTATCAAGTACCATATCAAATCTATTATAGTTTCGGAGAAATTTTACTCGAACACTGATTACGCATTCTACGCTACACATTGATTTCAATTGAATACTCTTTGTATATATATGTTGTCTTTACATCACATATGTATACTAGTAACGATACATCATAGTATGCATTCGCATGTTTTAGCTCGCATTGATGTTGGCTGAGAGAATTCTTCTATTATCGGTTTTCCTTTACTGCCATAAAGTTTCATGTACCGTTCAAGTTAATCGAGTATGAGTAACGCCACTTCTGCATAAATAGATGCGTTGATAAATTTTTCTTGATTTGAACTTGAATTAATTAATGGCAAAAATTTTGCATTTTCTTTTATTTATTAATAAACATATGTATATATTAATATAATAAACTTTGCATAGCAATATTTTTAAGGTATATCGTTATAAATAGACATTTTTTAAATATAATTATTTTGAATATTTTCTGTAATAATTAATATTCTATTATATATCGTCAGGATGCTGTTATAAACGAACTGAAGAATAAGACACGATTAGTGCAAGAGAAGAAGCTACTACAACAAGATGAAGTGTATAATGGTGCCCTAGAGGATATTCTTCTTGGTCTCAGGTCCGAACCATATCGCAGAGCGGATGCTGTAAGACGTAGCCAACGACGACGTATCGATAATCACAGACTCTCGCGCACTGCCGAAGAGCTTGAACTGTAATCTTTTTGCATTTCCGATTTATACGCATTTCTAAGGTTTTCTACATTCTAGAGAACGACGTTGCCTTGCAATATAAAAGTTTCATTGTAATTTAGCTTTAGACGAATGGGACGCAACAGAGAACACCAATAGTTTGAGAATACTTTTGAAAATATTAACAGCGTGCACAACTAGATAGTCACTTGAATATATTCTCCGAATTTTTGAAAACATTTTACTTATTTATATATATATATATATATATATATATATATGAGCTACTTTGCTATAAACATACAAATTCGGAACTGAACGACAATATATTCAGTACGTACAATTAGATGAGGCTTTTGTGCTCGAATTGTATTAGTGGTGCTGAAAGTCCAATAGTCATATAAATTTGTAATTTACACAGCTTTAGGATATAAATTTTTCGAATATAGTATTTATCACAAGGCGATAGATTTTGAAAAACGCGCGATATTTCGTACATTTGACGATCCTTCTATGCATAGTTTATATGAATCTCGCAATTAAAGACACAGAAGGTTCTCTCAAGTTAGCATAATATTATATTAATTAAGGCACTTTTTACTATTTTTCTCTAGATAATATTAGATTTCCTTTAAACCGTTCATGACATTTACATAAAATTTGCTTATTCTTTGATTACACTATTACTTGATTTCATTTTTTTGTTCGATATATATATATATGAAATACGTAAACGTAGAATTGTTTAAATTTAGTTGTTGTTGATTGTTATATGTATTAAAATATTTATAATTTTCATATGAACTTGAAGTCCCCGTTAATTAAATTAATTGTTTATATCCTATATTTTGTACGTGCTTAATATCAAATGGACAAAGTCATATAACTCGTAACGTAAGTTTGTGTGTAAAGTCAGTGTCTAGCAGTTGCAGATTTTAATAAATCAATGACATGGTATTTGTGACATTCCACCCGATATGTAATAAGCTGGGAAAACTTGCTACGGAATTGCAAAAGTTCCATCAGCTTACAAGCAAATGTACAAAATTTAAAATAAATGTTTATACTTTTTTTTTCGTATTACGAGTCATAAAAATGTATCTTCTCTCACAACCAATAATAAAATCAAGACGATATGTTACAAAGTGATAATTGACTATACATATTTGTCATAATTTTCTGCGATATATTGTAACGCATATTGTTATGACATAAATGAGAGAGAGAGAAGGGGAGAGAGAGAGAGAGAGAGAGAGAGAGAGAGAGAGAGAGAGAGAGAGAGAGAGATCTTGGTTGTCTCTTGAAAACATTTCGAAAATAATTTTGCAGCATATTACTTGATTACATTCCTCGAATACGCGTATACACAAGAACCTCAAGAATATATATTGTAATACGTAAATACTCAAGTAACTGCACAAGAGCGTTTCGTACTGTTTAACAATCGATATATATATATATATATATATATATCGAGCCGTAATGTAAGGAGACATGAAAAATATACAAATCAAAATTTGGCACACACATCGATTATTGCTGTCATTCTCCAAGATTTTTATTACCAAAATATACAACAAAAGACTGCACGTCTCTTCAAGCTTATTCCCGATTGAAAACATATCGCAAACTTTTGAAAGAATGGAGTTATATTTTTACTTTTGTACGTTTTTGATATTATATATTACTAGAAAAAAAATGTAAATATACTGTTGTAATATAGAAAATAGTTTTGAACGAATATAATGTAATTATTATTATTGCTTAGAACAATTGCCAATGTGATGTTTAGATAAAATATTTTCTGTATTGTATTATTTAGCACATATCGCTTATTAGCAATATGTGTCGAAGAAAAATTGCTATTTCAACCCTCTGGGATTGAAGCACTAAGCTATTTTATATATCTTTTGTGCAAAAAATGTGTATATACACACGCACAACGCACTCACATACGTTATATGCATTTCACTATATAAATTGTAAAAATTAGTAATCTCATTGTATAAAATCAGATATAAATAAATGTAATAATTAATACTTCAACAAAGAAAATTATGTACTCATTTATTACATAAAATAATACACGAATCACAAACGATAAAATGACTTACACGTACAATACATTTTCCACCGTTGTAGTTTTACACCCAACGCTATTTTTCTGTAAACGACGTTAACCAATACCACACACATGTTGGCCTATGGTCAGTAAATTATCATTTGTTTTTTATTATGTAACATTTATTGGTCATTAGTAAATTAGTATACCATTTATATCTTTTAAAGTTGTTTATTTATTGCTCGTATAAACTACATTATAATAATAATTCATGTAAAATATTTTTATATACAAATATACAATGTACAAAAGGCACGATATATCTACATTCTTTAGCTCACGTATACGATATACAATGCAAGACGATATGAAGTAAAATTACCAAGTGTAGAAAGTATATATACGTAATAAATGTTGAAAATATTCATTATCAACACGTGTTTCATAGAATACCGTTGGAAAAATTAAATGTATCATTCAATGCTTTCAAACTTCACAGATTATTGTTCGTCATGCATCTTTGCCGTTTATACATTACACTCGTTTGCTTTCTTAGAGGTTTCCTCTTAATATTTTATCGCCGTGCATTTCGATGATACGTATAGAACACTACAGCTCTAAAGAGACATCATTATAAAACATGAGAAAATATACACGCGCGACTGAAACACGTTTGTTACATTATATACATGTACATAACGCGTGAATATAATAAAGTAGATTTTGGTGTAAACTTTTAACAGAAATATCGTGTCGAATCATCTTTTAGTTTTCAAATTCAGGAATTTTGAACGATTAAATTTAAAAAAAAATAAAGATGGATAATAAATATTATTTATCTTACCTTTTACAAATTTTATTTTGGCAAAAATTTCATTTAAAATTTACTTAAAGTTTTTTAATATTAGATATTTGATGATATAAAAATTGAAAACGTGCACGAAATACAATAATATTCTTTGACTTTCTGTTAAAAGAAAAGACGTCATCGTTGCTTAATCTGAAACACGCACTTGATAGTTTTTAAAATATCTCAAGTTTTACAACAAAAAAAAAAAGTTTTTTGTGTTCGTAGTTTACATGTTATTTTACAACTAATGTGTAATGATTTCTAAAACAATATTCAAAATATATGCTTTATTGTAAGTCTGTCAGTATTAATGGCAAAAAGTATTGCTAGGTTCATGGATATATTTGTACATTTTTTAAATATCAAATTTTAAATGAAAAATATGTGCTATATAAAAACCACATGGCAGCGCTTTAAAGCTACGGAGAATAGCTAAAGTTGTTCATTAGCTACGTATATGTATATACAAACATATACACGTCATTATTCCTACGCCATTATTCGTTCTAATATTCTTTCTGATTTTTTCGGTTTTACGTATGTGAAAAAGAATAAATAAACACTCCGTCTCTTTTTTCTTCTCTTTAATTTACGAATAAAAGTGTGAATAAAAAATATATGACGCTATTTCTCTGACGTTTAGTTTAAATGCATTTTATACAACCTATTTAGGACTTGAAGAAACATATTAGTTGGATTAACGTGGACGTATCAAAATCATCTTGGAAAATTTGAAAAATATAAAAATTATTTTAAAACTTTTCGAGAAATATATTATCACATGATTATTATACTCTCAACCTATATTATTGCGACCTATAAAATTTCAAGTCTGTATATCATTACATGTGTGTTCTTTGTTCCATTTATAAATAGCTTAATAGAAAATACATATGATACGTCCATCATGTCGATATATCAAGAATGCAGTCTTGTTAAAATATAACCGCGGTGTAATATAAGATATATACCACAGGTACACTACTAATATAACGTTCTGCATTTTAATAACCGCATCTATGACTCGACGATTTTAGTATCAAGAGAATTTTCTATTAAGCAGAGTTCATTGTATATAGAATATAATTATTAAAACTATATTTACGAATTTGTTATTGCGACGAATGTGTCAATAATATATATATTATTTTATCTCTTATAAATCTTTTTATAAAAATCATAGGCGTTCCTGGCGTATAAACGATATGTAAACCAGTATAAAAACAAGGTATTTTCGAGACAATATTATATTGTTATAAAAAGCGACATAAAAGTATCAAATTATATAACGTGGACCTGATTATCTTTATAGGAATGTAAAAATTTCATTTACAAAATTACTGATTATCAATCATTTTTTTATACGATTTTTTTTATACAGCTGTTTGTATGAAATAATATATGTAGGAGCTTAAATGCGATATACCTTTCGATACCTTTTTACATAGAAAAGGGACAAACACAGCATGTATATACACGCATACATACATGTGTACTTTAGCATATACGTAGTACGTTCTGGTTAATAATGAAAATGTGTATTATAAATTTACTTGTTAGCAAACTTGATTCGCTTTATTAACTCGTCTTTCGCACATAAAAAATAACAAAGATTTTATGTAATAGATGATGCATACAAATTGGAATGGCTTTTAACGATTACAATGTTTATATATATATATATATATATATATATATATATATATATATAGATTGAATTATTGAATAAATTAATAAAATAAAGTACAAGTAATAATTAAAGTATAGAATAATATATAAGTTTCTTGATTTTACGTAGACGTAAGCTGACTAATCATCAACATTATTACATAAAATCTCTGGATATAATTTATATGCATATATACATACAATAAAAAAATACTGTAACATTTGTTGCCAAAAACACCACATAACTTGATAGTACGTTTGTGTCATAAAGAATATATACTTTTTACTTTCTTCAGCATTTTTGGTATACTACAATGGTTCAGTCCAAATTATGTCAGATTTTTTTAACCGGCATCTACTTGCACGCATAAAATAACAAAAATTTAAAAACAAATATGCACATGCCGTGAGACAAACACAATATTGAATTTATAATATTAAATTAGATACATTTCATACAACGTGCTGCTCCAATCTAGTAATATTAATATGGAAAGTCAAGAATATACGATTAATACGCGTGGAAAAAATAATACTGATTATTTTATTTAAATTTTCTTTTGAAAGTATAATAATCAATAAAGGATCAGTCATCAAATATACAGAACAGGCAAATAAAACTTGTGTTACATTTGTGATGCGATACAAGAACATAAAAGTTTAAAACACGTGCCTTTTTGTTTTTCTTAAAAATTCGTACGTAATTTTGTACTTTATAAACATTTAATTTAAGAAGCGCACAGATCTCTTCTATAGATACATAAAGGTACGTGATGCGTGATATATAAAAAATTAGATGCAGAAAAAAAGACTTTAGAAACTTTCATACAATCCACGTTATATTTTTTTCTATATACAGAAAGGAAACAGTTTCAGTTAATGTAATTATTTTCAGTTTATGACACGAACAGCAGCCTAGAATTCATTTATAGAATGCGAAGCACCAAGATTTAGATATTATATTGATCAACATTGCTTCTTCAGAAGATAGAGTAAACATTTTTTTCCCACAGCAATTTGAACACAAACTGGTTAGCTTCATTTGGTTTACATGGCTTCTAGTATTTGGTTTTCTTGTTATTTAACCGTTTGAGTGCCGGAAACGGCTGCAAAAATCTGTGCAAAAAATGTTGAGCAAGCGCCACAATAAATCCATTGTTGATCAATTTCTACCGCGGTTCTCAAGACTCACCTACATAGTTACTAAATCGAACTATTCTCAAATACTAGATAACAATATCAAATATCAAGACAAAAGGTGGGGCAAAGCGCTTGTTGGATATTTTTTAATCTAAAACGAGAGAAGCGTGCGTGCGTTTGTTAGCATTTTTCAACGTGAAACAGGAGAAGCGCACGTATGCTCCTTGGCATTCAAACGATTAATATATATATTCAGTAATAAGAGTAATCTTAAATAAAAATAAAGTTATTTATAGATTTGTGAATCCTAGCTAATTATAATAACCAGCAATAATCTTATATATTAAATCATGCGAAAAACATCGAATCACATATGTCTGTACAAACATAAGAATCTAAACTGAATTATTTGCAACTGATCCTTTCTTTTTATACAAACACGTCAAAAAATCCATTATTGTAGAAATTACTGACAATATATAGAATACAAAAAATTATGTACAATAGAGTTTGTATAATAATCTCATAATCATTCAATATTCATCAAAAGTACAATGAAAATGTATCTTCTATATATATATATATATATATATATATATATATATATATATATATATATATATGTAGATGTGTAAAATAATCACTCACGCATACATGCATGCATACACAATGTATATAAAGTCAAAATTGTTTTAATATATCTTTACATCAGGCAGTTGTTTTTTCTTAATAAATGTATCTATAAATGTATCTATATATATGAAGGTAAATATTCAAAAGTTGTATATCCATACATATATATTGTCTTATCAAAATGCGTTTTGACCTAGGGTGTATTGCAATATTCCTCAAAAACTACAGCGTGGATTAATAATATATTAAATGTTGAATTTCTCTGACGCGTACCTTTGTTTTACTAGCTGCTTTATCCGGGTTACGTACTCCGATTCTACATTATTGAAGCATGAGGGATTCCAAGTTTCGGTGCAGGATAGTATCCTTCACAGCATTAAAGACGACTTTAATATTTTCTGTGTCTACCGCAGTAGTGAAGTGATGAAACAACGGCTTTCTTGGATCCCTTTTGACCGAGACGAACATGTCAAGGATAAAATTTTGCACGTCCTTCATGGAATGTGGATCACCCGTAAATTGTGGAAAATACAAACGGACATTTGTATCTCGTGACCTCACTTTCTTATCGAGTAAATCCGTTTTGTTTAAGAACAAAATTATAGAGACACCACAAAATATCATGTTGTTCACGATTGTATCAAATATATTTTTAGATTCTTCCAACCTATTAGTCCTCCTGTAAGAATCACGTGATAAAAGCAAAATCGCAACATCATAAAATTAAATTTACGATTTTGTAGAATACAAGCAAGAAGATAACATACCTATCTTCCAACAAGACCTGGTCAAATTCCGATGACGATACAAGAAAAAGTATAGATGTCACGCAATCGAAGCATTGGTACCATTTTTGCCTTTGAGATCTTTGACCGCCAACATCGACAAAGAGGAATGGGATATTGTTAATCGGTATTACAAATTCGGAAATTCCTTTTGTCGCCTTCCTACAGTGTAAAATATCCTGATGCGTAGGTGTATATTCCTAAAAAAAAAAAAAAAAAAAAAAAAATTTCCTTGTTTACATACATACTTGATAAAAGACGTTCAAACGTAAACGTAATGTATACGCAAACAGAGTATGATACTTGGCTCTCTACTTTTCAGTAAATAAAAATACATTAACGTGTCAAAAGTATTACCACTCTTGCAATCCTTTCAAGATTATCCAAAAAGTATTGGACAGAATCACTCTGAAAATATCAACGTACACATATAAATGAGCCGATAACGACTAACGTAAACAATATAAAAATAAAAATAAAAAATACGTATATTTTAATATTAAAATATTTACGTATCTCGTCGCACGCATGTGTAAAAGATGCGTGTTTATAGAGTTAATACGAGAAAATGAAATCTTACCAATTGAAATTCTCTTCGCCTGTCGAATGCTCTTCTAATCGATGCATCCTTCCATAAACTCTGCAATGCTGGCACATAATGCAGAAATAATCTAGTGTCCAGCACCATGGTGTTTTCGAACTTGAGTACGTGGAAACCGATATCGTAATTCTTAGGATTCTCCCAAGGGATATTTAGTTTATCCCGTGCATCCACTAGAACCTTCATACCCTTAATTATATTCTGGTAGATCACATGTTGGTATTCTTTAATTAATTCGGGCTGAAAAAACAAACGTGATATATTATACACATCAGATCTACGCCTCTAAAGCAACGTTTTGTAACATACTTTGTGATGTAATACGAAGCGTTAAAACAAGTATACGGCTTAATATGCACGTAATGACATGAGCGATATCTTGATCGTGTAACTGAATGTCTAATGTAAAAACATTCATTCTGATTATAACAAGTTTCAGTTTTGGATTTCTATTACGGTTTTAACGTGATACGTTTGCGAAAAAGTTGAGAAAAACACGTTTAACGCTTCTTTCGCACGTCATAGTTACACACGCCCATCTCGTTATCCCTCCCATATATATAAAACACATTATTTCGTACACCCTGCCTATCTTCACGTGCCACGTCTCAGGTCTCAGCGAAATATAGGTACGCGAGTTTAAACTCCCTACTACGTAAATGCAGGCCAAGCGATCAGGTGTTCTGCATGAGGCGGCGTCAAGGACCGGCGTGCAACGATCGGGAGCGGGAGCGGGAGCGCGATGCTCCCGAGATAGTCGAGATAATACCTACTCCCGAAAGTGGGGCGGGAAGACGCCGCCGCGTGAGAGGCGTCTGTCACGTGGTGGGCGCGCGTGGGCCTCAGTGCTCGGTGCTCTTACCTCAAACTTGATCCCGTGAATAATCCGCATCTGCTTGAGGAATGTCGACTTGCCGCTCTCGCCCGCCCCGAGCAGCAGCAGCTTCACCTGCCGGCGGAACGTCTGCCGGTCCTTCTCCAGCATCCGGTCGATCTCCTGGCTCTTGTAACGCTGCTCGATCTCCTCCGGGCTGAATTTGAAACGCAGGCAACACGACCACGTTAAGGAGCTCGCCATCTTGCCTCTCTCATTCACTCTCACTCTCCTCCTTCGTCTCTCTCTCTCTCTCGCCACTTGACTTCCTTCCTTCCTTCCTGGCTGCCTGCCTTCCTTTCCGCTTTCCCGTCTCTGCCCGTCTCCCACCCGGCGCTCCTCGCGCGCGCGATGCCGTCTGCCGAGTGCCGTCTCTCGTCTCGACGAAAACACACAAGTACAAACGGGACACGGGACACGGGACAACCGGACGGCGGACGCGCACTGGCGAGGGCGAGGGCGAGTGGCGAGGCGACACCACGACACGGCCACACGGCGGTCGGCGGCTCGCGTACCTCGCACGCTCGCACGTCGTCCTCCCCCTCCCCCCGCCTGTCAACCAATCTACCCCGCGAAAGCGCAGGTCGCACTCCGCAGAGTCCGCACTCTCCGCAGGCCGATCGGAAATCGTCGATTCAGAACCGCATTTCTCCGGCAGGCGTAACCGGCCGGAATCCGGAATGCGCGATATCACCACACTGACCACACCACCACCAGGCACCACCACCGAGGGCACCGAGCGAATCTCTCGTGCACGCCTGCACGGTGCACGTTCTCGCTATCTCGCTAGGCCGATGCGGGTTTTTTTCCTCACGCGATCTCAGCCAAACTGCTTTTGTGTGTCACGATCGTCTGTGATAACCATACGTCTCGCTCGCTGCACCGCCTTAATTCTCTCTCTCTCTCTCTCCCTGTCGTCCCCTCTTCTCCTCGCTCCTGAAAAGTCGGCGAGTCAATCATTCGCTCCTGTACGCGCCGTGACACACCTCTTCTCCTGCTTGCCGTCCGCCAACGATCGCGATCCCTGGTGATGCACGAGACGTGTTGTACCACGGCGATCGATATGATCGAGATATTTCACGGGAATGCATAGTAAGAGCGACGGAGCAACGGCGAAACGCGTGAAAAGATACACGAGCGTGGAAACGCCACTGCTCCACTCTGCTCCACATTCCACATACATACACCATTACCAGCATTACCTGCCTGCCACTTTCTCCCACAGAGACTTCTACATATGTTGTTAGATTCTTAGCTGCTTGTGTGTAAAGCTTGCATTTAGCCTGCACGCGGGCCGCACGCCGCACGTCGAGATTGTCGAGGATCGACTGTATTCAGAATTCAGACAACGGAAGTTACGGAAGGCAGTCATGAATGACACCCGAACGTCCACGCCGCCAATTGGCCAATTTAATGTAAAGCCTTGTGTACACGATGCTAGAAATCGGTCCGAGTTTTGGTTTAAAGCCTTGTGTACACGATACTAGAAATCGGTCCGAGTTTCGGTTTAAGCCAATCAACTTGCAGCTCTTACAGAAAAGTAGCAGTTTCATTGGCTTAAACTGAAACTTGGATATAGTTCTTGCATCGTGGACACCGGGCTTTAGCCAATCAACTAGCAGCTCTTACAGAAAAGTAGCAGTTTTATTGGCTTAAACCGAAACTCGGACGCAGTTCTAGCATCGTGTATACAAGGCTTAAGAATCTCTGATTGGTTGGCCTAGTGGAAATTCTCCAGGCACCGGTCTCTCTGAGTGGCTGCGGTCACACGGGACGCTCCAGTTGTCGCGCGTCAAAAAATTTGTATAGCTAGACGGCGCGGTGTCAGTGTCACCACGGTCACGGTGTGAGGTGTGACATTTCCAGAAAACAAGTTAGGTTAGGTTGGGTAGATAACGGGAGGACGATGTTCTTCCGCGGGAAAAATATGTATCAAATATTAAAACATGAAGAATTAATAGTCATCATCGTCATCATTATCACATCTGAGTGCGTAAGACGTAATGTCTAATATTACGTGACTGTTGCTTATCGAAACAGGCGGTTCATTCATCCCATCCGTACATACATATAAAATATACCACATGCGTTATACTGTGTCATTAAAAACACAAAATGTATTTAATAACACTTTTAAAGATACACATCTACGTGTATACATGTTTTCAGACGTTTATATTAATAAACGTAACATATTATTTATACACTATAATATATATATATATATATATACAAATATACAAGTTGAGATTTTTATTTACTATAAACAGTTGATTGTAAAAAAATATATGGACGAGTACGTTCCATGATAAACAAAAGATAATGCGCTACATTTTACAATCTTATAAATATGATAATATCATCGGAGTTGATTAATATTAAAAAGATATTACTATATTGTGGTGCATATGCGCACGTAATACCTTATTAACACGCACTGTGCGTGCACGCACGCATGTAGCATACTATCATCTTCATTAAGCATATAAGCACGTAAGAAAGTGTGTATTAGTTATTCATATATAATAAATTCCTAACGTGCTTCAAGAATCTCATTGAGTTGACTTACGTGTAAAAAATTTACTTTTAACAATGTCAACATTAAATTTTACATTTTTCCGAATCTAAAATTATTTTGAAACAGACAAATCTCAACGTACAGTATTTATATAATAGACGACATTATATAGATAACATTCAGTTCAGTCTTCCATATTATTATACTTGATTCGATTCGCAAAATATATCTCATCGTCTTCAATATACGTACATTAGCAGAAAAATAAATACTTCATACGTTCGATATAGCTATATAAATATGTAAACGTCATTTGTGGAACTAATGAGAGATGGACGCGTATTTTTTAGAATACTTGATAGCAGCGAATACTATAACCTTCTATTATTTGTAAGTTCACGTATATCTCTATGTTTATAATCTGTCGATATAAAGAACGTATTATCTTTGGTTGCTTTATTAAAAAGATGACGTTGGCTCGTTTTATGTTATTGGCCTGTGTTCTGAGTACTTTTGTTCCGCGTGCGCAGCAACGATGCATCCGAAAGAGAATAAGTCCCGGGTTCGAATACCGGTGGATATTCCAAACCAGGATAATCGGGTGGCGGAGATGTCGGTGGCGGTATGTACGGTAACATTGGAGGTGCCATATTCCTGCCAGAGCCCTTGTGGTTGGACGAATATCCACTGTCGTACTGAAAATTATCGTTTTAAATTCATCGCGTACGTAAGGTGTTGACACGCATCGAATGGGAAAGCAGATTTAACTGTACGCGCACTTTTGATATGTTGGAGGATGTTATTGCATCCGGACTCCAATCACTGACCAAACTAAGTGGACTGGAAGTTTGAGTAAACTGAGAAGGACTCTTGTCGTCGTTGAAAGAACTGTGAGTCTGACTGATCCCACTGGGACTTTGACTGCCGGAACAAGTAGACGCGTGATTGGAGCAACACTTATCCCAAAATAGCGCTCTGTGCAACCGTGGCGAACCTGCTTCTAGAAAATCAAACATCAACTCGCCTTAAAATAAATCATATGTGTGTTGCGTTTAATATATTAATAACTATATTCAATACAAGTTACTTGCCTACGACGGTTTTCTGGGTATTTTTAGGAAGATCCAAGGTACAGGGTTTTTGCTGTTTCGTACCGAATAAAACTTTCAGGCGACTCGCTTTCTGTACGTGATCGCTTTTATCTAAATGCATTTCGAACGTGGCACGCATTCCATCCTGCTCGAAGGGCGCGGTCGGTATGGGAGGTGGTTGATACTGCGCGACGTTCTTCAGACGATTTTTGTCACAACTCGATCCTTTCTTGTCGCCGCGTCTCAGCGAATCTAGCCAATGTTTATCGGAAGACGTGTAATCGTGACGATTAGTAAGATTGAAGCTCCCCTTCCGACTAATCGATGCATCTTTCTTTACGCACTGCTGCGTTTCAGACGATGCGTGACTCGCGAGATCGTTACTGGATCCAGACGAGCCTACAAGCGAGAAAATCGAGATGGATTTAATTTCAAACAGTAGGACTATTACGTAAGATACTACACGTTCATCGCTCGATATTAAGATTACTATCATTTTTAACAAGTGTTTGTACTTGAAATCCTCCAACATACCGATATTCCTCGAAAGATGTTGACGCATCTTGTAGCTTTCGCGCGTGGGAGATTGTACACGTCTGTCAAGTTCGTAGTCCGCACTCTGATTCGGAGACGTCTGCTTGCTTGGACTTGACGCGTTTCTCCACGGAAACGAATCATCGTGTCTCGTTTTCTGAGAATTTACAAGTTCCCGCGGTCTTCTCTTCTGTGCATAACTCGACGAGTCCCACATCCTTTTTTGTCCGCGTGCCATACATTTGCTGCAAGATTTATCACTCGCGCAACTTGCTTCGCTTTCAGATCGGGTAATGATAAACGTATCCTTGATGGATCGACGAGGCGTCTGTACATGTGCGTTCGTGTTCTTCGCGCGGACATACGTATTAATGATGTTGTTTGGTATTTCATCGTTGGTCTTGCCATAATGCGTCGCCGTGTGATTCAAAGATATGTCACTTGTTTGTCTACGTTGCTCGGTATACGCCGCGTTATCATTCAACGTTCTGTGCTGTACGTGTACGTGATCGCTGAGCAGAGGCGTCGCGCGCGGAGACATCGCGTCATTTATCATACTTGATCGTTGCTCCTCATCTTGCTGCGATATCAAAAATTCTTCTTGCGTAACGAAACCTTGCACGATGGGCGGTCTTGTATCAATAGATCTATATAAAACAATAAATGTTGCTAGATATCAAATCACGAAAGAATGTTTCTACGATAACGGAAAAGAGGTACGGTGTAAAACGTACCTGTCTGTAGCATGCCGATAATCACTCATGTCTGAGTTGTTCAACGTATCTGTAGCACTCTGTGACGTGGTCGAGCCATAGAATGTACTACCAGCGATCGTCATTTGTAAATCCGGAGACGTTGACGCGCAAACTTCTTTCCTATGTAAAATGTTTGAAAATGTTTAAACGATAGGCAGAGCATATCGATATAGAATATCCCTTACGATACACACTCACTTCGTTGGTGTCGAGGTAGGAAGCACCCGTCTGTAACTTCTAAATTGCGCTGTTGGAACAGGCATATTCTGATTTCTGGCACTGAGAAATTTCAAATATTTTCGATCCAAGCTTGCACCAGTACGTTCGTGATCCTTGTACGATCCGGCATCCCTTCGTACAGATTTTTTCAAAGAGCCAAACGCGTTCTCCGGACTTACGTTAGAAGATTCCGAGACACATTTCGGCTTACTCTTGTGACCTGCTTCGTTATCGCTCTCATCGGTTTCGCTAAAAAGCCCGACACTTTGGTTCAGAGTGTCCGCACCTAAAGTGCCTTTACCAACTGCATCCAGCCACAGAATCAACGTGTCTTCGGTATCAGCGGCAAAATAAAACACTGTTCCCGTATGATATACTTTGAAGGAATACTTCCTCGATTTTACTTCGCTAGCCGGCGCGACGGTAAAACCCGTTAATAGGATCAAGCAGTCAGCCTTTATACCGTCCTGTGTTTTAAATCTAATAACGTGTAAAGATAAAAATTCGTGTATTTAATCAGTTGTGCGCGCGCGTCATTCGTCGTAATATATGTTTTATACACGTTTACCTGTACAACGATGAACACTTTAATACAAACCAGGCCTTTGCCCACGCGCCACCTGCTCCTCTACTACGATATGTCAGCCATCCTTCTAAATCGCCAGCACCAACATCTCTTACGGATACATTTCTTCTTTCTAGACAAGAAAACGGTATATTTTCTTTGTATATATTTTTTTTTTATATTCCGATTCACGTCGAGACATATGTAGATGGTTTTGAAAATAATGTCACACCTCTTTCATAGCTCAACATGATTAAATAAATTTAGATTGCACGAACGTGTCAAAACCTCGTATAACCGCTATGAGAGAACAAACGTCTCGAGTATCGTGTAAACTGTAAAAAGAAAAATTATTCACGTGTACTTACTTGCCAGTAACATATTCCGTTTCCTCGTGCTTCTTGGACTGCTATTAGATTTATTTAAACTACTATGTAAGCCGATACTTTTAGCTACCATCATAGCTCTATTAACAACACTTTTCTCAATATTTTTATCCTTCTCTGATAATCTTGGCTTTAAATCTGACGGTATTGTTTGTTTCGAGTGTGTTATACCATCAGGACAATCGACATTGCGAGGAGAATGATCAAACCTATAACAGTCTGTTATGGATTGATCCGAGCAAACGAATTTTTCAACAGATGTTTCAAAACAACATTTTTCTTCTCTCGCGTGCTCGTCATTATTTTCATTATACAACGAAGCATCAGTCAAGTTTAAACGATCAACGTTTTGATCGCTTAAACTTGAAGTTGGTGCGTCACCAATTTGATCCATTGAATTTTCCGTGTAATTAAGCATACGCATACCCGAAGAATCCTTTTTATCTCGACAATCCGACGTGCTTTTAATATGAACGACACACGAACTTGATTCTACTTTTTTAAATTCTCGTTTTACGCCGAGTCTCTCTGGAACCTGAGGTTTTTGCAAATCCTCCAGAATTTTTGAAACATTGTTTAATTTCAAGTCAGTTGACGCTTGGTTTGCGTAATATTTACGAGGCGGCGGTTCTGGGGGTGTTGCACGAGCTCTATTCTCAAGTTTTTCAACAGACTCGACCTTTGGTAACTCTATCAAGCGACAGGACTGTATCGTGGCCTGTACCGAAGACGACGCCGCAGACTTGGCTTCCTTAGTTTGCTGCTTTATGTCAATCTGCATCTTTAAAACATTACGAGCAATATTCGATAGGTCGTCTTCAAATTTAGTATTATTATTTGGCGATACCTTCTCGGCACACGTCTCTCTCGATAGCACTGAGGAAAACTTCTCATCGAGTACGTCTGCATGCTGAGTAAAAGTACACGCAGCTGTTTGTAAATTTTTATCAAATTTTTGCGTTTTGTCTCTTTCGATGCTATTGCTGTGGCTAATACTACTACTACTACTACTACTGCTATTACTATTACTACCATCCCTACCACCGTCACCATCATCATCATCATCATCACCACCGTCACTACTACTACTACTACTACTACTACTGTTACTACTCCTACTACTGCTGTTATTGTGACTGCTACTGCTACTAGTACTAGTACTATTACTACTACTACTATTACTACTGTGCGTACCGTTACTATTACTACATTCCATTTTAGTGTTTAACATTTCTGAGGTACCACACGCAGCATTCTCACGCGACTCGCGTGCCGAATTTTTTAAATCAATAGTTTTAGAGTATTTGTTTATTACGACATTCTCACATTCGGTACTTGGTTTTTTGACAGCATACTTGTCGTCATGTTCAAGATCATTTTGGTTCTTCTCCTCTGTGCTATTTTCAAGATTTACGTCATTTATTGTGACATTTATGTTGACTTTACGTAGGTCTATACTTTTAGGCACTCCAAAGGCACATGCTTGTTCTTGTGCATTTTTATGCGCAATCTGTTTTTCAATGTTGATAATTTTTCGCGCGACATTACCACCGCATCTTCTAGCTTCTTTATGCTCGTTACTTACATCTTTCAATTTTTTGCGACCGTCATTCTCGTCAACTTTATAAACGTCCGGTTTTGTTTTATTATTGTTTGATATTTTGAGCAAGCACGGATCAGTCAAGTCTACGTTCTCAATATCCGATAGATCATATGCACAAGTACTACACGTTGTATCTACGTTACTACATTTCTCAACGTACCGCATACTGCGTTCTTTGTTATTCAGCATGCTTTCATTAATACTACACGTATCGCTAACAGACGTATTAGATTCATCTAAAGGCACGCGTGTATCATTTAAATTATTGCTATCAGTGACATTATCCGTGAATGCTTGCAAATGTTCTATATTAATATCTTTATTTATATTTGCACCATCGTCATCACAGTTTTGCGTAGGAGTAACTTTTTCTTTTACATCATCTGGACGAGTGCTTTTAACATCGATCACGTTCTCCTTAAATTGCACTTTTTTATTCGTTTGCTCCGTAGTCTTGTTCTTCTTTTTTGCCGATTCTAATCCTAAACACGTTTGGGGCCGTATATTTACCATTGGCACCGTGTCCAAACCATGGGCGCAAGATGCTGCTTTATCGCGCAACTGAACAGTCGCGTTGTGCTCTCGTTTCAACTCCTTCCAAAACTGTTCGATATTGATACCATGTTTGGTTGTGGGACTGGCACCTGTTATCGTAGCTCGCCTTTGGACCAAGTTTCTCGGTTTAAGATAAAGTTCTGTTTCGCTGTCGGAATCGCTCGCCTCCGTAGTCATTGTATCCAACATTTTAACCGCATCGAAAATACTTGCTGGCTCCGGACTGGTTTTCTTTGGTATATGTCTGTGTAACGAGATATTTTTTTTCATTAAACACAACACGTAAAATTTTCGTGATTAAATTCAAGATGGAGATGTTTGTTTTATATATTTATACTATATAGTATATATGAGAAATATACCATGTGTATCGTGGCAACACGTAATATGTACGACATGCGTCATACATGTTGTGAGATTTTAGAAAAGTGTTTGCAGGACCGCAAAAAAGATACAGGTACGGAGAGAGGTAGCTTACCTAGGTGATGGCATTGCAAAGTCAGGTATTGTTAATAATTCTGGTCTAGGGGATGGAAGACTACGCCCTTGTGCTGTGTAAGAGGTATTTTTGTTACTTGGAAGTTTATACGGTTGTATGTAAATTTGCCCATAAATTTTAGCATGCTTTGGTCTACGTTTCATAGTCAAGAGGATTTCCGCTGGGCTTTCACGAAATAATTCAAGCAAATTCTTTCTCTCCCAACCAATCACCGTTTGATAATTTACCTAGTAGATTTATACATGTACATATTAGAGATTAAATACGTTGTCAAAATTTATGATATATAAAAACAGTATGTAAATAAGATATTACTTGAACTATCTCATCTCCTTCCTGCATTTTGCCAGATTGATATGCGGCGGATCCAAGTTTAATTTCAGTTATCTGATGCACTCCGTGAAAAGATGGTAAAATGTAAAAACCCTAGAAGAAATAATATTTCACGACGTATAAATAAATAGTATTTTGTATAATATATCTGTAAAACGTATGTCAACAGAAATATTAAGGTTATTCGTAAGGGGTTATAAAGGAAATGTGTTATCTGAACAGGAAGCGGCACGCACAATATTATGGCTTGTTGAGAGTTTTATCACGGCAGGACACGATGATCGAGTCATTTCAGAACAACGATAGGCACTCGATAAATAATATAAGAATATTTCGGAAATAAACGTAAAACAGTAAAAAATAAAAAAAAAATGTAACTCGCGCTAGTAAACGTCATAAACAAGGAAGAGTCTTTTACATAAATCTTTAGCGTACGTAATAATTTTTGAAATATTCAACTTGCTATAAAATAAAATGTTTACGCGTGCGTAATGCATACCACAGCAGTTGAAAACCTACCAAATCGTCGCTAGACTTCTTCTTTAACGTTGCCAGATCTAAACTTGCAGGCTGCAGTATTATAGGATCAGTGATATCTTGAATAATATAATCCGCTAATTTGGCAAGTTTATTACAAGCTGTTCTAATTTCTTCGACTGGCTTCTCGGCAAATCTATCTCTTTGCGCGCACGTAGCCATTTCTACAGATATCTTCATTAATTCAACCTTCTTGCCATGATATTCTATGTGTCCATTGAACGGAGGATAGTCCATCCATCTCACTAAAGGTTTGACCACCATCATAATTGACGCTACATCCGATAACGTTTGAGTGGTAACAGGCTCCGAATCGTTCTGACGACACAATTCCTTGTACAAGCTATGAGCCTGGGTTGAAAGTCGCAATGCCAGCAGTTGCAGATTCTCTTGGTCCAGCTCATAATGAAATCTTCTAAGATATTCCACAGCCTCAAGAATGATTTCTTGATGACCAAGCTTTACTACCCCCAAACTTTCCAAATCTGACAATTGTAAGTTCAACAACTGTTGTCCGTAAACGCCATGATTTAGGAAACTATGGATATACGGAAGTACAGTGCTATCCAAACCTACGACATAGGAAAAAAAAAAAATAAACTGATGACACAACATTCTTGCTATGACACTTGCTATGAAACGTTACGTATCTCAAGCATTTTACGTACAAGGTATTGGAGAAGCACGTTTATTTTATTTTGTTAAAGTGCATGAATAAACGTAAAAAATAAAACAAGAAATGTATGTAACCATTACGTACGATTTTTACACCCGCTGCCTTGTATAATATTAATATTTCTAAAGACAATGAAAAAAAGACATCTGTCAAATGAAATACAAATAAAATAATGATGTAAACACAGATAATGTATCAAGCGTCGTTACGGAGCAACATTGTATATTAAACAAAGGGCTTGACGTCAGATTTTATTGAAGGCGCAGAAAATCATACAAGAATGAATGAATAGACGCGATATGCGATCGAATGCGATTAAATAGACGAATAAATGGTGCGTTTTAACGACGTGACACACCAAACAATAAATACAACAAAGTGGATGTGGGAACGAAGGCGGACATATACGTGACACAGAAGAGGGAGGCGGGGGAGGAAGGGAAGGAACGCAGCTTCACCGTGCTTCACACGCGAAATTGAATGGAATTCCGAGGATCCCGACATGTCCTCGCGCGCGCGAGGACACAAGCCGTTTCTCCATCGTTGATCGCGGCGCGCTGGGCGTCGTGTCCTGTCAACGCCGACGAGGATCATCTTCGTCGCACATACCTTTCAGCCATTCGCACACCTGATCCGGCTTCCACTCGGCTACATTAACATACGCCATGACCCGATCGCGGATTACTGACTTCACGCACGTAATATAAATACAAAACCGTTTGCACGGCTCGTTCGCGGCCGTTCCCGTTCCAATTTTTACTCTCGCCCTCGCCCCATTCGTCGATAATCCCCCACAGAAACAGATTGAGCGCGCGAGCACATTCTAGCTGAGCACTGGACCACTGGGCACAAAACAGTTGCGAGTTGCGACTCGCGTGCCGCTATTTTTTATGCCCCCCGCCATGGCACAAAGTGCTCCGGGAGTCTCAGGTGCGCATGCGTCGGTTCGCAACGCGGAGAAGATGGCTGCACCACGAGCTCCATTTACGTGAAGAGAAAGCTTAAGCGTGCACATGTGTATGGACCAATCAATTTTTTTATGCTTACGCCGTATGCGTTGTGCAGAAGTGTGTGCTCCCCGCTTAAGGCCTTCACACATAAAATCGCGTAAGAACGTAAAACGTAAGCGTAAGAAAATCGACCAATCCCAATCAAGTATTGTGCTGTCCGTAACTCCAGAAGGGGAAAATACTTGATTGGGATTGATCGATTTTCTTACGCTTACGTTTTACGTCCTTACGGCATTTTATGTGTGAAGGCCTTTAACGTAAGACCGCTAAATCAATGAGCATCCAGCATAAAGTCGCCATATTGACATAACATGCTTCGTGGTCCAGCGGTCTTAAGGTGGAAGCACATAAAATTGCTCGCGAGTGTTAAGGTGAAATTTCATGGGCAGTGAAAAGTAGCAGCAGATCGTACTGATTGGCTACAAAATAGAGAAGTTCTAGGAACTCGAGAACTTCTCTATTTTATAGCCAATCAGTACAATCTGCTGCTGCTTTTCACTGCCCATGAAATTTCACCTTAATGCTGGATCTACAATGCGAGTCGCAAGGTCGTGAGTCGCAAGAATTGACCAATCACAGTCGATTATTCTCTTCAAATTCGACTGTGATTGGCCAATTCTTGCGACTCACAACTTTGCGACTCGCATTGTAGACCCAGCATAAAGAGCTTCCGCGACCCACGACTCGCATTGTAGACCCAGCATAAGAGAATTGATTGGTCCATACACATGTGCATAAGGAAATAGACCAATCAATTTTTTTATGCTTACGCATTATGCGTTGTGCAGAATTGTGTTTATTCTGCATTTATACATGGATTTCTGATTTCTATTCCCTGTTCCTATTGCAGCTGTTGCCTGGCATTGTGCAAGGGGCTATAATCAGATCTTATTTCAAGACCGTCTTTAAGGCCATTGCACGTAACAAAGTTTTAGTCATAATCGTAAGGCCATAAGAAAATAGACCAATCACACTCGATTATTCTTCGAGCTCAAGGAGAATAATCGACTGTGATTGGTCTATTTTCTTACGGCCTTACGATTATGACTAAAACTTTGTTACGTGCAATGGCCTTAAGTAATATATTTTAAGATGCTAATGCGGCTCTGTGATTGGTTAATGACAAATTAAGATTGTACTTAAGATGGTCTTAAATATAGAATCAAGATCTTGCGTCATGATGAAATAAGAGTTATATTTAATTTAAACTTTAAGCACCGCGTATCGCTGCGCCGATTGGTTGATCTGCCTGCAGGCCCCTAGGGAGTTAGATCTACTTTAAACTTTAAGCGCCGCGTATCGCGGCGCCGATTGGTTGTTCCTGCAGGCCCTTGTGAGTTGGACTTAATTTCCATTTTAAGCCGCGCCGCTTATCTCGGCGCCGATTGGTGGTTCCTGCAGGCCCCTGTGAGTTGGACTTAATTTCCATTTTAAGCAGCGCGCGCTTATCTCGGCGCCGATTGGTTGTTCCTGCAGGCCCCTGTGAGCTGGGACTTAATTTCAATTTTAAGCTGCGCGCGCTTATCTCGCGCCGATTGGTTGTTCTGCAGGCCTTGTGAGTTGGACTTAATTTCAATTTTAAAGGGCACCGGAGCGCCGATTGGTTGTTCCTGCAGGCCCTGTGAGTTGGCTTAATTTCAATTTAAGCGCCCATCGGCGCCGATTGGTTGTTCCTGCAGGCCTTTGTGAGCTGGCTTAATTTCAATTTTAAGGAGCGCGCGCTTATCTCGGCGCCGATTGGTTGTTCCTCCAGGCCATTGTGAGTTGGACTTAATTTCAATTTTAACCAACGCCGCTTATCGCGGCGCCGATTGGTTGTTCCTGCAGGCCCTTGTGAGTTGGACTTAATTTCAATTTACCAGCGCCGCTTATCTCGGCCCCGATTGGTTGTTCCTGCAGGTCATTGTGAGTTGGACTTAATTTCAATTTTACCAACGCCGTTATCTCGGCCCCGATTGGTTGTTCCTGCAGGCCATTGTGAGTTGGACTTAATTTCAATTTAAGCGCGCTTATCTCGGCCCCGATTGGTTGTTCCTGCAGGCCTTGTGAGTTGGACTTAATTTCAATTTTACCAGCGCCGCTTTTCGCGCCGATTGGTTGTTCCTGCAGGCCCTTGTGAGTTGGACTTAATTTCAATGTTAAGCGCGCCGATTGGTTGTTAGTGCAGGCCCTTGTGAGCTGGACTTAATTTCAATCATAAGCAGCGCCGCTTATTCGCCTTGATTGGTTGTTCCTCCAGGCCATTGTGAGTTGGACTTAATTTCAATTAACCAGCGCCGCTTATCTCGGCCTTGATTGGTTGTTCCTCCAGGCTCTTGTGAGTTGGACTTAATTTCAATTTTAACCAGCGCCGCTTATCTCGGCCCCGATTGGTTGTTCCTGCAGGTCATGGTGAGCTGGACTTAATTTCAATTTTAACCAGCGCCGCTTATCTCGGCCCCGATTGGTTGTTCCTGCAGGCCATTGTGAGTTGGACTTAATTTCAATTTTAACCAGCGCCGCTTATCTCGGCCCCGATTGGTTGTTCCTGCAGGTCATTGTGAGTTGGACTTAATTTCAATTTTAACCAGCGCCGCTTATCTCGGCCCCGATTGGTTGTTCCTGCAGGCCCTTGTGAGCTGGACTTAATTTCAATTTTAACCAGCGCCGCTTATCTCGGCCCCGATTGGTTGTTCCTGCAGGCCCTTGTGAGCTGGACTTAATTTCAATCATAAGCAGCGCCGATTGGTTGTTCCTGCAGGCTCTTGTGAGCTGGACTTAATTTCAATTTTAACCAGCGCCGCTTATCTCGGCCCCGATTGGTTGTTCCTGCAGGCCATTGTGAGCTGGACTTAATTTCAATTTTAACCAGCGCCGCTTATCTCGGCCTCGATTGGTTGTTCCTGCAGGCCCTGGTGAGCTGGACTTAATTTCAATTTTAACCAGCGCCGTTTATCTCGGCCCCGATTGGTTGTTCCTCCAGGCCATTGTGAGTTGGACTTAATTTCAATTTTAACCAGCGCCGCTTATCTCGGCCCCGATTGGTTGTTCCTGCAGGTCATTGTGAGTTGGACTTAATTTCAATTTTAACCAGCGCCGTTTATCTCGGCCCCGATTGGTTGTTCCTCCAGGCCATTGTGAGTTGGACTTAATTTCAATTTTAACCAGCGCCGCTTATCTCGGCCTTGATTGGTTGTTTCTGCAGGTCATTGTGAGTTGGACTTAATTTCAATTTTAACCAGCGCCGCTTATCTCGGCCTCGATTGGTTGTTCCTGCAGGCCCTTGTGAGCTGGACTTAATTTCAATTTTAACCAGCGCCGTTTATCTCGGCCCCGATTGGTTGTTCCTCCAGGCCATTGTGAGTTGGACTTAATTTCAATTTTAACCAGCGCCGCTTATCTCGGCCCCGATTGGTTGTTCCTGCAGGCCATTGTGAGTTGGACTTAATTTCAATTTTAACCAGCGCCGCTTATCTCGGCCCCGATTGGTTGTTCCTGCAGGTCATTGTGAGTTGGACTTAATTTCAATTTTAACCAGCGCCGTTTATCTCGGCCCCTATTGGTTGTTCCTGCAGGCCCTTGTGAGCTAGACTTAATTTCAATTTTAAGAAGCGCCGATTGGTTGTTCCTGCAGGCCCTTGTGAGTTGGACTTAATTTCAATGTTAAGCAGCGCCGATTGGTTGTTAGTGCAGGCCCTTGTGAGCTGGACTTAATTTCAATCATAAGCAGCGCCGATTGGTTGTTCCTGCAGGCTCTTGTGAGCTGGACTTAATTTCAATTTTAACCAGCGCCGCTTATCTCGGCCTCGATTGGTTGTTCCTGCAGGCCCTGGTGAGCTGGACTTAATTTCAATTTTAACCAGCGCCGCTTATCTCGGTTCCGATTGGTTGTTCCTCCAGGCATTGTGAGTTGGACTTAATTTCAATTTTAACCAGCGCCGTTATCTCGGCCCCGATTGGTTGTTCCTGCAGGTCATTGTGAGTTGGACTTAATTTCAATTTTAACCAGCGCCGCTTATCTCGGCCCCGATTGGTTGTTCCTGCAGGTCATTGTGAGTTGGACTTAATTTCAATTTTAACCAGCGCCGCTTATCTCGGCCCCGATTGGTTGTTCCTGCAGGCCCTTGTGAGCTGGACTTAATTTCAATTTTAACCAGCGCCGCTTATCTCGGCCCCGATTGGTTGTTTCTCCAGGCCATTGTGAGTTGGACTTAATTTCAATTTTAAGAAACGCTGATTGGTTGTTCCTGCAGGCCCTTGTGAGTTGGACTTAATTTCAAAGTTAAGCAGCGCCGATTGGTTGTTCCTGCAGGCTCTTGTGAGCTGGACTTAATTTCAATCATAAGCAGCGCCGATTGGTTGTTCCTGCAGGCCCTGGTGAGCTGGACCTAATTTCAATTTTAACCACGCCGCTTATCTCGGCCCCGATTGGTTGTTCCTGCAGGCCCCTGTGAGTTGGACTTAATTTCAATTTTAAGCAGCGCGCGCTTATCTCGGCGCCGATTGGTTGTTCCTGCAGGCCCCTGTGAGTTGGACTTAATTTCAATTTTAAGCTGCGCGCGCTTATCTCGGCGCCGATTGGTTGTTCCTGCAGGCCCCTGTGAGTTGGACTTAATTTCAAATTGAAAAAAGCACAGCGGCTAAAATTTTACAATAAAATCATCATAAATCGTTGCGTGGGGAACATCACACCTCCGTACGGTCACAAATTGACCGTAAAAGTATACACATGGGTCGTTTTAGACCCATGTCTCAAAAACGCGTTTCTCGACATTTGCAGTCACTGACGTAAATTGACCGTAAAAGTATACACACGGGTCGTTTTAGACCCAAGTTTCTAAAACGCGTTTCTCGACATTTGGAGTCACTGACGAAAATTGACCGTAAAAGTATCCACATGGGTTGTTTTAGACCCAAGTTTCCAAAACGCGTTTCTCGACATTTGCAGTCACTGAAGTAAATTGACCGTAAAAGTATACACATGGGTCGTGTTAGACCCATGTTTCCAAAACGCGTTTCTCGGCATTTGGAGTCACTGACGAAAATTGACCTTAAAAGTGTACACACGGGTCGTTTTAGACCCATGTTTCTAAAACGCGTTTCTCGACATTTGGAGTCACTGAAGTAAATTGACCGTAAAAGTATACACATGGGTCGTGTGAGACCCATGTCTCCAAAACGCGTTTCTCGACATTTGCAGTCATTGACGTAAATTTGCAGCCACAATATTGTGGCTTAAAAAAAGACACGCTTTTACGTGTCACATGTTGACCATATCTTTCTCTCTTTGTCCTTTGTATCCGAAGAGTAGGACTTTGGGCTTTTTCAGCCTGTCCTTCTCTCCGCAGCTGCTTTTTATAACAACGTCTGGCAGTGCTGCTATAGCGAACTCGAGTTTTAGTTAGACCCGATTCCGCAACTGGGGACTCCTCTAGTCGTTCGCTCCCTAGGAAAACCATATATCTTGGAGGACTTTGTTTGAATTATTTCAATTGTTAAGGCCTCCGCACAATAAAAAATATAAAAAACAAGGAACAGATATTAGCGATTAGGACTAAAGAATCAAGAATAAAGTTGGATGCACGATGAAAAATACAGGCAACAGAAACAATGAATAACACAAGCAATAGATTTTATTGGAAGCCGTGTATCAATACTACACCAGCTTTATTCCTGATTTCTTATTTCTAATCGCTAATATCTTCTTTGTTCCTTATATTTTTCATTGTGCGCGGGCCTTTATTGTTATTTCTGGAACAAAATGGAACTAAATTCTATTTTTCGTCCCACAAATACCGCGATCGCACGATTTCATCCGGATAGAGTCGCGAATGCCTGGAATTTGGTTCGTATTCCCGAAGGGCACACGATATCCGGGAGGCACCGTGCGTGACATAACTCGATCCCCTTGCGCCACACAGCAATCGGTATAGTATAGCTTATACCTTGCGTGGGAAATTTCTCTTCGTAGATTGTACTCACAATCAGTTACACCTCTGAGTGCGACCTTATACCTTATACCTTTCCACCATTCCAAGATGAGATAAATCCGACACGTACACTATAGATCAGAGTACCTATTCTTATAGGTCTGGGTACCTATTCTTGAAATCGTTTGTTATTAAACAAATTCGTTTTTGGCGCCAATGAATGCCAGTCAGTTGGCGCCACTAATCATTGCGCGTGTAAACTTACCTTAACTATAAAAGTAACTTAAATTAGTTACAGTTACCGAAAAAATGTATAACTAAGTTACCGTTACAGTTACCAAAAGAAAAATGTAACGCAGTTACCAGTAAGTTACCAAAAAAAGTAACTTGTAACGGTAACTAGTTACTTCCCAACCCTGGTTGAAGTCAGTTAAAATCACTTGAAATCAGTAATCATTCGTAATCCGTGGTACACCCAAAAGACGAGTGAATAACTCCTCGGTTCAATGCCTCTTCCATATATGTTCTATTCTAATAGACGTAGTTCTACGCGTTGATCGCGGCACAGTTGTTACCGCGCTTGTTTATTTTTTTGGGACCATTTTTAATATTTCTCTGAAAATTTTTCTAAGTCTCTCATTTCAATTTGTACCGTTTTGGGACACTTTTTTCAAATTATTACCAGTCCGCACAGCTTAAAAAAAATGAGACATTTTTTGGCACAATCCGACCTGACTCATCATGACCATTCTATCTTTTCCTGACCACTTCCTGGCTTCCCTGACTTTTCCTGACTATTCCTGACTGCGAAAACATTTGTGTCCGCCATTTTGAAAAAAATCTCAGAAAAAAAACTAGAAAAAAACCGCCATTTTTTCCTGACAAAAAAAGCCGCCATTTTTCCTGACCATTTCCCAAAGAAAAAAACCCCGTTTCCCTGACACAAAAAAGTCGCCATTTTTCCCTGACCACTTTCTCAAAAAAAAAAGAAAAAAAAAAAGGTTGCCATTTTTCCTGACACAAAAAAGCCGCCATTTTTTCCTGACACAAAAAAACCGCCATTTTTTCCTGGCAAAAAAACCGCCATTTTTCCTGACCATTTCTTGTTCAAAAAAAACAAAAAAAAAAAAAAAAAAAAAACATTTTTTCCGCAGACCTTTCTCAAAAAAAATTTTCACTTTTTCCCACAAAAAAAGACGCCATTTTTTCCTGACAAAAAAACCGCCATTTTTCCTGGCCATTTCTTAAAAGAAAAAAAGAAAATCCGCCAGTTTTTCCTGACACAAAAAACCGCCATTTTTTCCTGACCATTTTCTCAAAAAAAAAAAAAAAAAAAAAAAGCCGCATTTTTCCTGAAAAAAAAAAAAAAACCGCCATTTTTTCCTGACAAAAAAGCCGCCATTTTTTCCTGACAAATTAAAAAACCGCCATTTTTTCCTGACCATTTTTCAAAAAAAAAAAAAAAGAGAGAAAAAAAGAGAACCGCCATTTTTTCCTGGTAAAAAACGCCATTTTTTTCGACCTTTTCCAAAAAAACCCCCGTTTTCCTGACACAAAAAAAGTCGCCATTTTTTTCCCTGACCATTTTTCAAAAAAAAAAGAAAGAAAAAGAACCGCCATTTTTCCTGACACAAAAAAACCGCCATTTTTTCCTGATCACAAAAAAACCGCCATTTTTCCTGACAAAAAAAAAGAAACCGCCATTTTTCCCTGGCCATTTCTTAAAAAAAAAAA
>NC_092366.1:19654180-19655418 GCF_030848805.1 Temnothorax longispinosus
TTAGGTTAGGTTAGGTTAGGTTAGGTTAGGTTAGGTTAGGTTAGGTTAGGTTAGGTTAGGTTAGGTTAGGTTAGGTTAGGTTAGGTTAGGTTAGGTTAGGTTAGGTTAGGTTAGGTTAGGTTAGGTAGGTTAGGTTAGGTTAGGTTAGGTTAGGTTAGGTTAGGTTAGGTTAGGTTAGGTTAGGTTAGGTAGGTTAGGTTAGGTTAGGTTAGGTTAGGTTAGGTTAGGTTAGGTTAGGTTAGGTTAGGTTAGGTTAGGTTAGGTTAGGTTAGGTTAGGTTAGGTTAGGTTAGGTTAGGTTAGGTTAGGTTAGGTTAGGTTAGGTTAGGTTAGGTTAGGTTAGGTTAGGTTAGGTTAGGTTAGGTTAGGTTAGGTTAGGTTAGGTTAGGTTAGGTTAGGTTAGGTTAGGTTAGGTTAGGTTAGGTTAGGTTAGGTTAGGTAGGTTAGGTTAGGTTAGGTTAGGTTAGGTTAGGTTAGGTTAGGTTAGGTTAGGTTAGGTTAGGTTAGGTTAGGTTAGGTTAGGTTAGGTTAGGTTAGGTTAGGTTAGGTTAGGTTAGGTTAGGTTAGGTTAGGTTAGGTTAGGTTAGGTTAGGTTAGGTTAGGTTAGGTTAGGTTAGGTTAGGTTAGGTTAGGTTAGGTTAGGTTAGGTTAGGTTAGGTTAGGTTAGGTTAGGTTAGGTTAGGTTAGGTTAGGTTAGGTTAGGTTAGGTTAGGTTAGGTTAGGTTAGGTTAGGTTAGGTTAGGTTAGGTTAGGTTAGGTTAGGTAGGTTAGGTTAGGTTAGGTTAGGTTAGGTTAGGTTAGGTTAGGTTAGGTTAGGTTAGGTTAGGTTAGGTTAGGTTAGGTTAGGTTAGGTTAGGTTAGGTTAGGTTAGGTAGGTTAGGTTAGGTTAGGTTAGGTTAGGTTAGGTTAGGTTAGGTTAGGTTAGGTTAGGTTAGGTTAGGTTAGGTTAGGTTAGGTTAGGTTAGGTTAGGTTAGGTTAGGTTAGGTTAGGTTAGGTTAGGTTAGGTTAGGTTAGGTTAGGTTAGGTTAGGTTAGGTTAGGTAGGTTAGGTTAGGTTAGGTTAGGTTAGGTTAGGTTAGGTTAGGTTAGGTTAGGTTAGGTTAGGTTAGGTTAGGTTAGGTTAGGTCGGTTCTCGGTCTCGTTCGGTCTCGACGTTCGGTTCGTGTTCGGTTCGGTTCGGGTCGGTTCGTGTTCGGCTTGGTTGGTTCGGTTCTTCGTTCGGTTCGGTTCGGTTTCGGT